>NW_027015724.1:0-11048 GCF_036934945.1 Oncorhynchus masou masou
CACCCACAAACAAAAGTGGGAAAACAGGCTACCTAAGTATGGCACCCAATCAGTGACAATCACTGACAGCGGCCTCTGATTGGGAACCATGCCAGGCCAAACACATAGAAATATAAACACAAGAACAAAACATAGAATGCCCAAGGAACTACAGTCAGGACGTGACACAGTCAGACTTAACTGGAATGCCTTCAGAAAGTTTTCATATCCCTTGTATTATTCCACACATGTTGTTGGGTAAAAGCCTCCCATCTACATGTTTTTAGACATTTTTTCATATTTATTGAAAATTATATATATATTTAATTTGCATAAGTATTCACACCACTGAGTCAATGCATGGCAGAATCACCTTTGTCAGTGATTACAGTTGTGAGTATTTCTGGGTAAGTCTAAGAGCTTTGCGCAACTGGATTGTACAATAGTTGAATTGTTTTATGTTTTTAATTATTCAAGCTCGGTCAAGTTGGTTGTTGATCATTGCTAGACAGCCATTTTCAAGTCTTGCCATGTATTTTCAAGCCGATTTAAGTCAAAACTGTAACTATTCTAAAACACTCCCTAGTCCTTGCCAATGACAAGCATATCTATAACATGATGCAGCCACCACCATGCTTGAAAATATGAAAAGTGGTCCTTGGTGATGTGTTGTGTTGGATTTGCCCCAAACATAATGTTTTGTATTCAGGACATAGTTATTTTTTTTGACACGTTTTTTGAAGTTTCACTTTAGCAAAAAGGATGCATGTTTTGTAAAATTTTTATTCTGTACATGCTTCCTTCCTCTCACTCCATCATTTAGTTACTTGTCAGGTTTCAAGACTAGTCATTCAACTGAGACTGCTCTTCTCTGTATCATGGAGGCGCTCCGCACTGCTAAAGCTAACTCTCTCTCCTCTGCTCTCATCCTTCTAGACCTATCGGCTGCCTTCGATACTGTGAACCATCAGATCCTCCTCTCCACTCCTCTCGGAGGTGGGGCATCTCCCGCGGCCCACGCTTGGATTGCGTCCTACCTGACAGGTCGCTCCTACCAGGTGGCGTTGCGAGAATCTGTCTCCTCGCCACGCGCTCTCACCACTGGTGTCCCTCAGGGCTCTGTTCTAGGCCCTCTCCTATTCTCGCTATACACCAAGTCACTTGGCTCTGTCATAACCTCACATGGTCTCTCCCCTATCATTGCTATGCAGACGACACACAATTAATCTTCTCCTTTCCCCCTTCTGATGACCAGGTGGCGAATCGCATCTCTGCATGTCTGGCAGACATATCAGTGTGGATGACGGATCACCACCTCAAGCTGAACCTCGGCAAGACGGAGCTGCTCTTCCTCCCGGGGAAGGACTGCCCGTTCCATGATCTCGCCATCACGGTTGACAACTCCATTGTGTCCTCCTCCCAGAGCGCTAAGAACCTTGGTGTGATCCTGGACAACACCCTGTCGTTCTCAACTAACATCATGGCGGTGGCCGTTCCTGTAGGTTCATGCTCTACAACATCCGAGAGTACGACCCTGCCTCACACAGAAGCGGGCGCAGGTCCTAATCCAGGCACTTGTCATCTCCCGTCTGGATTACTGCAACTCGCTGTTGGCTGGGCTCCTGCCTGTGCCATTAAACCCCTACAACTCATCCAGAACGCCGCAGCCCGTCTGGTGTTCAACCTTCCCAAGTTCTCTCCACGTCACCCCGCTCCTCCGCTCTCTCCACTGGCTTCCAGTTGAAGCTCGCATCCGCTACAAAAACCATGGTGTGCCTGCGGGCTGTGAGGGGAGCGGCACGCAGTACCTCAGGCTCTGATCAGGCCCTGCACCCAAACAAGGGCACTGCGTTCATCCACCTCTGGCCTGCTCGCCTCCCTACCACTGAGGAAGTACAGTTCCCGCTCAGCCCAGTCCAAACTGTTAAGCTGCTCTGGCCCCCCCCAATGGTGGAACAAACTCCCTCACGACGCCAGGACAGCGGAGTCAATCACCACCTTCCGGAGACACCTGAAACCCCACCTCTTCAAGGAATACCTAGGATAGGATAAGTAATCCTTCTCACCCCCCCCCTTAAATGATTTAGATGCAGTATTGTAAAGTGGCTGTTCCACTGGATGTCAGAAGGTGAATTCACCAATTTGTAAGTCGCTCTGGATAAGGCGTCTGCTAAATGACTTAAATGTAATGTAAATGTCTAACATACACAGAGGGTGTTCTTTAATGGAAGCCTCTCAAATATAATCCAGTTAGAATCCAGGAATTCCCCAGGGTAGCTGTTTAGGCCCCTTGTTATTTTCAATTTTTTTCTAACAACATGCCACTGACTTTGAGTAAAGCCAGAGTGTCTATTTATGCGGATGACTCAACACTACACACGCCTGATACTACAGCGACTGAAATGACTGCAACACTCAAAGAGCTGCAGTTAGTTTCAGAGTGGGTGGCAGGAATAGGTTAGCCATAAATATTTCTAAAACTGAAAGCATTGCATTTGGAACAAAACATTTACTAAAACCTAAATCTCAAATAAATCTGGTATTAATGTGGAAATTGATGACTAAACTGCTTGGAGTAACCATAGATTGTGAACTGTCATGGTCATGCAGTAGTAGCTGAGATTGGGAGAAGTCATATTGACAGAGTAAGTCTGATTCCCATTGTTGACACTGCCTGGGACAAAAAAAAACATTTTTTTAATTATTGGACATTAAAATATTGATGTTTTGTTCACTGAGCCACTTATGTGCAATCATAATAATAATTGCCTTATGGCAAGGTGCTCCATCATGCTGTAAAAGGCATTGTTCGTCATCAAACTGTTCCTGGATGGTTAGGAGGAATTGCTCTTGGAGGATGTTGTTACCATTCTTTATTCATGGCTGTGGTCTTAGCAAAATTATGAGTGAGCCCACTCTCTTGACTGAGAAGCAACCCCACACATGAATGGTCTCAGGATGCTTTACTGTTGGCATGACACAGGACTGATGGTAGTAACACCTGACAAAAATATCTAAAGACACTGAAGCAGCAAACTTTGTGAAATTAATATTTATGTCATTCTCAATACTTTTGGCGATGACTGTTCACCACGGTCACTTATCGATGCACTTATTGATGAAGCCGATGACTGAGGTGGTGTACTCCTCAATGCCATTGGATGAATCCGAACATATTCCAGTCTGTGCTAGCAAAACAGCCCTGTGGCGTAGCATCGTCAATTGGCGACTTCCGGATTGAGCGAGTCACTGGTACTTCCTGCTTCAGTTTTTGCTTGCAAGCAGGAATCAGGAGGATATAATTTCGTCAGATTTGCCAAATGGAGGCGGGTGAGGGCTTTGTATGCATCTCTGTGTGTCGAGTAAAGGTGGTCTAGTGGTCTAGAGTTTTCCTCTGTTTGCAGTGGCATACTAAAAATTGGTAACACTGATTAAAGTCCCTGGCCACTAGGAGTGCCGCTTCTGGATGACGGTTCTTGTTTGCTTATGGCCTTATAGAGTTGGTTGAGTGCATTCTTACTCCGGGCATCGGTCTGTGGTGGTAAATGCGACGGCTGTGAATATATAGATGAGAACTCTCTTGGTAGATAGTGTGGTCTACAGCTTATCAAAAGTACCCCACCACAGGTGACGATACCTCGAGACTTCTTTAATATTAGATATTGCGCACCAGCTGTTATTGACAAAAAATACCCCCCCACAGCTCTCATCTTGCAAACGACAGGGATTTGGGCTTGTTCCCAGGAAAGCATTATATCTTTCTCGTCAGACTCATTAAAGGAAAAAGCTTCTTCAGTTCGTGGTGAGTAATCACTATTCTGATGTGCAGAAGTTATTTTCAGTCATAAAAGATGGTATCAGCAACATTATTTACTAAATAAGTCAACAAATGAAGTTACAGGGGTTTTGGAGGGATGCCATGTGCGACTGACATGTTTTCCGTTTGCTCCCGCGTTATTCTTAAAGTTTATGTAAGGAATTTGCAGCAGAACCGTATTTATTTCTTTCAAATATTAGTTTGATGATCCCTGTCCGTAAATACCAAGACTACTTTGCTTTCAAAGTGTCAGCATGTCAAAGTGTCAGCATATCGACGAAACATAAGGCAAAAACATGACTTTGAGAAAACCCGGCCCTACAAGACCCACTCTCATCACCGCCATCTCCTGAGTCTGAGGGCCCGGGGACTCACACTTTACCGGGGTGCGCTTGGCCTGGTGGAGCTGAAATGAACATTCGAGGCCATCAAACTACTACGCTCTGAGATAGTTGAAATGAAAACGGAGGTGGTTGCTACGATTGAGGCCCCGAATACAGGAGGTTTCTGATACTTTAAAAGCAGATCTAACCATCCTGCGGAACGAGACGGTGCCAGCAATCACATTACTCAAAACAACAACGACGTCACACACTACAACAATTGCAGCACTGAGACCTCCGCTACTAATGTCTCCATTTAACTACATCCCTGGAGGCTGACGGAACGCCTAGCTTTACGGATTTCAAAAGGTGAAGGAGAGCTGTGTGAGTTTACAGGATTCTCTCACCACAATAACCTGAGACTTGGCTGGTCCCATAGTCAACGGAAATGCCTCCGCCACGGATTTAGTTTCTTGGCTGCTGAAGGATGTTCTTGACAGATGAGAAGCCCCTGATAGATCACAGTTTTGCTGTGCCCAAAGCCTGGGATGGTAAGAGGCCCATGACATAATTCTTCACTTTTTCCATGAGAAGATGGAGATTCTCAATGAGCCCGCAATACCACTCTGAGCTTTCAAGGACAGAGCTTCTCCATCTACCAGGACTACTCCCCCACTGTTTCCAGGCAGTGCGCAGCTTTCGGGCAGGCCAAATGACTTCAACGGGACCATCCAGGTGTGAAGTATGGACTGCGATTTCCGGTCCTTTATGGCATGATGGTAAAGACTACACATTTTAGTCTCCGGATGAGGCTCTCACATTCAATGTCACATCCAAGAAGTCTTGAACTTCCTCTTAGATCAACAACTGTTGTTTGCGAACTGTGGATAGTAAGTAGCCCACCTGTGGTACAATTATGTTTAGATATAACATGCTAGTCTTGTATAGTTAGGGAGTTACGAAGCCATTCAGGCTTATTTGATGTGATCTAATGTTTTGATCATCTATAGTGTGCTTGCCTTACAAAATTCAGTCATTTTAATTTAATTGTATTGAGGTTTTACTCAACTCCTGTGTTTTCTAGGTTGTCTCATTCACCTATTCAGTTTGTCTTCATAGTGTCTCAGTGACTCAAAATATTTTGGTTATTTTGTTTACTGCGTCCGTTTGCCCCAGCCCAGTAAACAGTAAATGTTCTGAGCTAACGTTTTGGGCGGTTTTCACTTCAATTTTAAAGTTTTGGCGTCATTTATGCCCAGCAAACGTTCAGCGTTGCGCATTACGTAGTTTTTGTTCTTGGTTGTAAGTTGTCTCAGCGTTGAACTTGTCACGTTCTGACCTTTATTTCTTTGTTTGTCATTATTTAGTATGGTCAGGGCGTATTGACAGGTGGGCAGTCTATGTTTGTTTTTCTATGATTTGGGTATTTTATCTGTTTTAGGCCTGGTATGGTTCTCAATCCAGAGGAGGCCAGGTGTCATTAGTTGTCTCTGATTGAGAATCATACTTAGGTAGCCTGGTTTCACTGTGTGTTTGTGGGTGATTGTTCCTGTCTCTGTGTTTGCACCAGATAGGGCTGTTCTTGGTTTTCCACGTTTATTGTTTTTGTAGTGTTCATGTTTTATCTTTTTTATTAAACATGAATCAATGAAACCACGCGTTTTGGTCCGCTCTTCTTCACCACAAGAAAAACCGATCAGAGAATCACCCACCACAACAGGACCAAGCGGCGTGGTAAGGGCAACAGCAACAGCTGCGCAAAGAGGAATGGACATGGACGATGTATTGGATGGCAGTGTTGCTACACATGGGAGGAGAGATCCTGGTGGAAAAGGATCACCTTCCATGGGAACAGGTGAGGGCAGCTAGGAGAGCAGAGGCAGCCGGAGAGAGGAGCCGGCGATATGAGGGAACACGGTTTGGCAAGGAAGCCCGGGAGTCAGTGCCCAAAAAATTTATTGGGGGCCTCACAGGGAGTAAGGCGACGCCAGGTAGGAGACCTAGCCAACTTCCTGTGCTTACCGGGGCTGAGAGACGGGCAGGCACCGTGTTATGCTGTGGTGTGCCTGGTGTCTCCAGTGGTGCATAGCCAGGTGGAATGCCTCTGGTTCAGTTGGAGCGAGCGGTCGCATCTACACTTCCGTCCGCAGGTAGTATAACTTTTTAAATTCTATTTTCATTAGTGAAACGGTTTGATTTATTAATCTTAGCAATTTCTTCTTAGCTAGCTACATATTCTTTGTATCAGATAATTGCATAATTATCGTATTTCGTCGTCCCAACGTATCTGCCCAGCAGCTAGCTAAGCAGCTAGCTAACATCCACTGTCCACCAGCACTGTAGAAACTATTACACTCAACTGAACGACTCGATTAGCGTAGTGTCAGCTAGCTACATAGTTCGCTGTCTTCGTATCCAAGATAATTGTGTAGTTTAGAGTGTAGACTTAGAGTGATTATCTTAATTTACCGAGGTTAGCTAGCCAGCTATTTGTCGTCCTTAACGTAGGAGATGCTGCTAGCTAGCTAGCCAACAGCTAGCCAACCTCTACCGAATTGAACTTCAACTAGGGTCAACATTCTGCAGCACAGGTAGTATCAGAAACTCATTACAGTACAACGGTTTGATTTGTTTGATCGTAGCTAGCCAGCTACATAGCCGTCTTTGTATCTAAGACAATTGTGTAGATTTTCTAGGAGCGATTTTCTAGGTTAGCCCCCTAGCCAGCTATTGTCATTCTTTTAAGGTAACGTAACGCTAATCAACCTGCTAGCTAGCCAGCTAGCCCCGAATAGCAGCACTGTAGAAACTATTACACTCGACGGAACGACTTGATTAGTGTAGTGTCAACATCGCAGCCACTACCAGCTAGCCTACAAAGTCAACAACGCAGCCACTGCCAGCTAGCCTACTCCAGCAGTACTGTAGCATTTCAATCATTTTAGTCAATAAGATTCTTGCTACGTAAGCTTAACTTTCTGAACATTCGAGACGTGTAGTCCACTTGTCATTCCAATCTCCTTTGCATTAGCGTAGCCTCTTCTGTAGCCTGTCAACTATGTGTCTATCTATCCCTGTTCTCTCCTCCTCTGCACAGACCATACAAACGCTCCACACCGCGTGGGGTCAGCGGCCACCCTAATCTGGTGGTCCCAGCGCGCACGACCCACGTGGAGTTCCAGGTCTCCGGTAGCCTCTGGAACTGCCGATCTGCGGCCAACAAGGCAGAGTTCATCTCAGCCTATGCCTCCCTCCAGTCCCTCGACTTCTTGGCACTGACGGAAACATGGATCACCACAGATAACACTGCTACTCCTACTGCTCTCTTCGTCCGCCCACGTGTTCTCGCACACCCCGAGAGCTTCTGGTCAGCGGGGTGGTGGCACCGGGATCCTCATCTCTCCCAAGTGGTCATTCTCTCTCTCCCTTACCCATCTGTCTATCGCCTCCTTTGAATTCCATGCTGTCACAGTTACCAGCCCTTTCAAGCTTAACATCCTTATCATTTATCGCCCTCCAGGTTCCCTCGGAGAGTTCATCAATGAGCTTGATGCCTTGATAAGCTCCTTTCCTGAGGACGGCTCACCTCTCACAGTCCTGGGCGACTTTAACCTCCCCACGTCTACCTTTGACTCATTCCTCTCTGCCTCCTTCTTTCCACTCCCCTCTCCTCTTTTGACCTCACCCTCTCACCTTCCCCCCTACTCACAAGGCAGGCAATACGCTCGACCTCATCTTTACTAGATGCTGTTCTTCCACTAACCTCATTGCAACTCCCTCCAAGTCTCCGACCACTACCTTGTATCCTTTTCCTCTCGCTCTCATCCAACACTTCCCACACTGCCCCTAATCGGATGGTATCGCGCCGTCCCAACCTTCGCTCTCTCTCCCCGCTACTCTCTCCTCTTCCATCCTATCATCTCTTCCCTCTGCTCATACCTTCTCCAACCTATCTCCTGATTCTGCCTCCTCAACCCTCCCTCTTCCCTTTCTGCATCCTTTGACTCTATGTCCCCTATCCTCCAGGCCGGCTCCGGTCCTCCCCTCCCGCCTCCGTGCTCGATGACTCATTGCGAGCTCACAGAACAGAGCCCGCAGCCGAGCGGAAATGGAGGAAACCTCGCCTCCCTGCGGACCTGGCATCCTTTCACTCCCCTCCTCTCTACATTTTCCTCCTCTGTCTCTGCTGCTAAAGCCACTTTCTACCACTCTAAATTCCAAGCATCTGCCTCTTAACCCTAGAAGCTCTTGCCACCTTCTCCCCTCCCTCCTGAATCCCTCCTCCCCTCCCCCCTCCCTCCCTCTCTGCAGATGACTTCGTCAACCATTTTGAAAAGAAGGTCGACGACATCCGATCCTCGCTTGCTAAGTCAAACGACATCACGGTCTTCTGCTCACACCAGTCTTCACCCTGTGCCCCAACCCTCTCCCCGATGAAATTCCGTTTGTGACGGCCGGCCGCCCAACAACCTGCCCGCTTGACCCTATCCCCTCCCTCTCTCCAGACCATTTCCGGAGACCTTCTCCCCACTTCACCCGCTCATCAACTCATCCCTGACCGCTGGCTACGCCCTTCCGTCTTCAAGAGAGCGAGAGTTGCACCCTTCTGAAAAACCTACACTCGATCCTCCGATGTCAACAACTACAGACCAGTATCCCTTCTTTCTTTCTCTCCTCCAAAACTCTTGAACGTAAGCCGTCCTTGGCCAGCTCTCCCGCTTATCTCTCTCTAGAATGACCTCTTGATCCAAATCAGTCAGGTTTCAAGACTAGTCATTCAACTGAGACTGCTCTTCTCTGTATCACGGAGGCGCTCCGCACTGCTAAAGCTAACTCTCTCTCCTCTGCTCTCATCCTTCTAGACCTATCGGCTGCCTTCGATACTGTGAACCATCAGATCCTCCTCTCCACCCCTCTCCGAGTTGGGCATCTCCCGGCGCGGCCCACGCTTGGATTGCGTCCTACCTGACAGGTCGCTCCTACCAGGTGGCGTGGCGAGAATCTGTCTCCTCACCACGCGCTCTCACCACTCGGCAAGACGGAGCTGCTCTTCCTCCCGGGGAAGGACTGCCCGCTCCATGATCTCGCCATCACGGTTGACAACTCCATTGTGTCCTCCTCCCAGAGCGCTAAGAACCTTGGCGTGATCCTGGACAACACCCTGTCGTTCTCAACTAACATCATGGCGGTGGCCCGTTCCTGTAGGTTCATGCTCTACAACATCCTGCAGAGTACGACCCTGCCTCACACAGGAAGCGGCGCAGGTCCTAATCCAGGCACTTGTCATCTCCCGTCTGGATTACTGCAACTCGCTGTTGGCTGGGCTCCCTGCCTGTGCCATTAAACCCCTACAACTCATCCAGAACGCCGCAGCCCGTCCTGGTGTTCAACCTTCCCAAGTTCTCTCACGTCACCCCGCTCCTCCGCTCTCTCCACTGGCTTCCAGTTGAAGCTCGCATCCGCTACAAGACCATGGTGCTTGCCTACGGAGCTGTGAGGGGAACGGCACCGCAGTACCTCCAGGCTCTGATCAGGCCCTACACCTAAGCAAGGGCACTGCGTTCATCCACCTCTGGCCTGCTCGCCTCCCTACCACTGAGGAAGTACAGTTCCCGCTCAGCCCAGTCAAAACTGTTCGCTGCTCTGGCCCCCAATGGTGGAACAAACTCCCTCACGACGCCAGGACAGCGGAGTCAATCACCACCTTCCGGAGACACCTGAAACCCACCTCTTCAAGGAATGCCTAGGATAGGATAAGTAATCCTTCTCACCCCCCCTTAATGATTTAGATGCACTATTGTAAAGTGGCTGTTCCACTGGATGTCAGAAGGTGAATTCACCAATGTGTAAGTCGCTCTGGATAAGAGCGTCTGCTAAATGACTTAAATGTAAATGTATACCAGCTCCGCGTATTGGCCGGGCTGAGAGTGAGCATCGAGCCAAGTGCCATGAAGCTGGCTCTACGCATCTGGTCCCCAGTGCATCTCCTTGGGCCGGCTTACATGGTACCAGCCTTGCGCACAGTGTCCCCGGGTTCGCCTGCATAGCCCAGTCCGGGCTATTCCACCTCGTCGCACCTGGCAGGGCGACTGGGAGCATTCAACCGTAAGGTTGGGCAGGCTCGGTGCTCAGAGCTCCAGTGCGCCTGCACGGTCCGGGCCCTATCCAGTACCACCTCCACGCACCAGCCCTCCGGTGGCAGCTCCCCGCACCAGGCTTCCTGTCGTGTCCCCGGCCCAGTACCACTAGTGCCAGCTACCACGCATCAGGCTTACAGTGCGCCCGCGCCTGTCCAGCGCTTGCCAGAGCCTTCCTCTCCAGCGTTGCCGGAGCCTCCCGTCTGCCCAGCGCCATCAGAGTCGCCAGTCTGCCCAGCTCCATCTGAGCTACCTCGTCTGTCCAGCGCGCCGCCTGAGCCACCCGTCTGCCCCTGGCACCGCCTGAGCCACCCGTCTGCCCAGCGCACGCCTGGGCCACCTGTCTGCCCAGCGCCGCCTGAGCCACCCGGCCTGCCCAGCGCCGCCAGTGCCGCCAGTCAGCCAGGGCCGCCAGCGCCGCCAGTCAGCCAGGGGCCGCCAGTGCCCTCAGCCCAGAAGCGCCAGAGCCCTCAGCCCAGAAGCGCCAGAGCCCTCAGCCCAGAGGCGCCAGAGCCCCCTCAGCCCAGAGGCACCAGGAGCCCCTCAGCCCAGAGCTTCCGCCCTTCTGTCCAGAGCTTCCGCCCTCTGTCCAGAGCTTCCGCCCTCTGTCCAGAGCTTCCGCCCCTCTGTCCAGAGCTTCCGCCCCTCTGTCCAGAGCTTCCGCCCCTCTGTCCAGAGCTTCCCCCTTTGTCCAGAGCTTCCGCCCCTCTGTCCAGAGCTGACCCTCTGTCCCGAGCTGCCCCTCTGTCTAGTGGGGTCATTTAGTAGGGACGCCATGGTTAGGAAGCCACG
>NW_027015725.1:0-11048 GCF_036934945.1 Oncorhynchus masou masou
GCCCGTTCCATGACCTCGCCATCACGGTTGACAACTCCGTTTGTGTCGTCCTCCCAGAGCGCTAAGAACCTTGGCGTGATCCTGGACAACACCCTGTCGTTCTCAACCAACATCATGGTGGCCCGTTCCTGTAGGTTCATGCTCTACAACATCCGCAGTACGACCCTGCCTCACACAGGAGCGGCGCAGGTCCTAATCCAGGCACTTGTCATCTCCCGTCTGGATTACTGCAACTCACTGTTGGCTGGGCTCCCTGCCTGTGCCATTAAACCCCTACAACTCATCCAGAACGCCGCAGCCCGTCTGGTGTTCAACCTTCCCAAGTTCTCTCACGTCACCCGCTCCTCCGCTCTCTCCACTGGCTTCCAGTTGAAGCTCGCATCCGCTACAAGACCATGGTGCTTGCCTACGGAGCTGTGAGGGAACGGCACCGCAGTACCTCAGGCTCTGATCAGGCCCTACACCCAAGCAAAGGGCACTGCGTTCATCCACCTCTGGCCTGCTCGCCTCCCCTACCATTGAGGAAGTACAGTTCCCGCTCAGCCCAGTCAAAACTGTTCGCTGCTCTGGCCCCCCAATGGTGGAACAAACTCCTCACGACGCCAGGACAGCGGAGTCAATCACCACCTTCCGGAGACACCTGAAACCCCCACCTCTTCCAAGGAATACCTAGGATAAGATAAGTAATCCTTCTCACCCCCCCTCTTAAATGATTTAGATGCACTATTGTAAAGTGGCTGTTCCACTGGATGTCAGAAGGTGAATTCACCAATTTGTAAGTCGCTCTGGATAAGAGCGTCTGCTAAATGACTTAAATGTAAATGTAAATGTATATAGACCAATATCAGGAGATGATTTAATATTATGCATTATGTAGAAAATGACCAAGAACCTGTAGTGGTGGCTTCATTAGATGCGGAAAAAGCTTTTGACTGCATAGAATGGAACTACCTGTTTGACGTTTTACAGAGGATGATTATTGGACATCAGTATGTAGGTCTGATTACATGAATGTACAAAGGTCTGGTAAGCTCAGATCCTGACTAATGGAAACGTCTCCTCCCAGGTCTCCCTATCACGTGGCACAAGACAGGGTTGCCCCGCTGTTCCTCCTTTTTTCTTTGGCTATCGAGCCACTTGCAGAAGCTTAGATCATCCATCCACGGTGTTCGTATAGGTGGGCGCAAACATCTGGTCTCGTTATATGCTGATTACATTTTTGCTTTACCTCACTAAACCAGAGATTTCACCCGAGCATTAGTTGACATCCTGAAAGAGTATGGGACCTTTTTGAGGATATAAAAAAATATATAGAAGAGTATAATCATGCCTTTTAACAGGGCAGTATTGCGAAACCCGATCTTAGACCAGACGTTTTCTTGGAGACCTCAGAAAATTCCCATATCTAGGATTGCATATCAACTGAAATATACTCCCCATCTCAAAAAGGTTAGGAAGGAATTGGATAGATGTAGGGATTTAACAATTCCTTCTTATTGGGTGTGTCAATTGTGTAAAGATGAATATATTACCAAAATTCTTGTACCTTTTTCAATCTCGCCATTTCCTATTCCCAGAGTTTTTTTCAAACAACTTTAAAAAGGAAGGATCTCTTCATTTCAGTGGAAAGGGAAAACCCCCGGAGTGAAACACAACCGTATTCTAACCATACTCAGAAGGAGGACTTACTCTACTCTCTTCCAGTTGTTTCACTGGGCATCTCAGTTAAAGGCTGTGTGGCAAGATACAACAAGTTCACCCTCTTGGAGACAGATAGAGGAAGAGTGTCTTTCCCTGTTTTCATTGGCATCTTTACATTATAGTAAAGCTAGACTCATAAACAACCCTTTCATTAAAACACTTAAATATATCGATTGAAGTCTGAAACAAACAGAAGGGCAAAGATCAATATATGAACAAACACCTTTCTATAATAACCCCCATCTTACCCAAACCCCTGAGAGATGCTGTTACATGTTCTGTTTCAACAAAGGAATTAAAATAACTGGGCATCTGTATAGAGAAGGTGAACTGATATCCGTTCAACAACTGGCATCTCATTTTCAGTTACCTCAAAGTCATTACCGCATTATACCTACAGGTTAGGCATTATATTGCCACTCGGCAGAGATAGATTCAGCCCATGAGTAAACCTGAAACTGGTAAACTGTGGCTGGAGAGGAAAGAGGTAAAAGGTTTCATTTGTTACATGCACTCTAGTCTTCAAGCTCTGTTGGGGAACGATGAAGCTCTGAAGGTCTACTTTACACCAGAGTGACTGTATAAGATCAATTATAAATGTATAAAATGCTGCCCAAGGTGTAAAAAGGGGATGGGCACATTTATGCATATGTTTTTGTCCTGCCCTGAACTAGGCAGTTATTGGGAAGATTATTCAGATCTTATCACAGGTCACTTTTATGACTGTACCACTAGATCCTTCCCTTATTCGTCTTAGAGATGACTGTTCTGCCAGTTATATTGTAACGAAACCAGATTCATTAAATTGGCAGTCATTGCAGCCAATAAATGCACAGCTATTATATGGAAGAGTGACACTCCGCCAAGCAAGCAGATGTTGATAAAAGAACTAACTTCCTATGTTCCATCTGAAAGAATGTTTGGGGGGACTTTCAGCAGTTTCTAGAGTCGTCACCTTAGCTGGCTCATTATTTTCTTCATTAATGTATTATTATTTGTTTTTGTGTTGAATAATACATTTTCTAGCATTGGATGTGAAGGTCATTCTGTTTAATTTTTGTTGTTGTTAATCATTGAAGCTAATACTGGTAGAGGAGGGAGGGGGTGTTCATGTGTTGGGGAGGGAAGTGTTTTGTACTATGTGCTCCCATGTAGCATGCTGTTTTGTGTAGGTGGAAGGAATAACTGGGCATTATCTGTGTCATATTTGCTGATGATTGTTAAATTGTAAAAAAAATTAAAAAAATGCCAACAAATAGATTGTAAAAAAAACAACAGAAAAACAAGTAGACTGTGAGCAGCACCACAGGTATTGAGAAGAGCAAGATGCATGATTTATATATGCTCTCACACATCCACACAAAGTACCTGCTCATATGCACGATTCGTTTCGCTGTTAAAGAGTGGTACCCATGGGACCAAAATAGCTGAGAAGTTGAGCATCACACTTCAACGCTCTTAGTTGATGCAGACATTGACCCAATGTGCTATTTACTTTCTGCATCTACGGCATTGCTGAGTCTACCTTTATATATATTATTTGGACGGGCAAGGAGGCACAGTAGGTGGGCCAGGGCCCCTAAGGCCCTCATAACTCCGGCCGGTATGTTACAGTAGTAGTTTATGGATTGACCAGGTCATGTCTTGTTATGTCTGTTCCTGTCCTTTCTCTCTTGATTCTCTCTGCTGGTCTTTTTAGGTTACCTTCTGTCTCTCATTCCTCAGCTGTTCTACATCTGCCCTAACTAGCTCTTTCACTCTTCACACCTGTTCTCTCTTCCCCCTCTGATTAGGTCTCTATTTCTTTCTCTGTTCCTGCTACTTTCAGTGTCTGATTCTTGTTTGTGTTTTTTGATGCCAGAAGCAAGCTGTCGTCTCGTTTGCTTCCACCTTGTCCTGTCCTGTCGGAGTCTGCCTGGCTGAAGCATCCTGCACTATACTAACGTTCTTTTTGTTCCCCTGACAACGTTGGAAGAGGATTTATGCCATTCCTGTATTTTCATTAAAGAACTCTGTTTTCTGTTAAAACCGCTTTTGGGTCTTCACTCAAGTTCATAACATTGACCTATAACAACCTCATCGTCTTATGATAAGCATTGACTGCAACGTTTTCACACTTTTCACACACACACTGTCATCTTCTGAATAATTATCCTTACAGACGTTACAGTGGCTAAATTCAATGTTTGGAAAGACCACATTATATCAGGATTAGTAGTGTGCAGTCAGTGTGTCAACAAACCTAGCAAGATTTAGGTTTGTTTTGTCCTGTTTGAGTGCAAAACTATCAAGCAGCATAACATTCGGTCTGGTTAACCAAGAAGTGAATGGGGTAGACAGTGGATCAGAACAGTCTATGCTGACAAGCAGCCAAATGTTTTTAATTGATGGTTGTTGAAGTAGACAGTTCTTACACAATGATTCAAAAGGGCAATTAACTTTTGCTCCATAACGACACCGTAAAACTTAAATGGGCTCACGATCGTTTCCTGTAGTGTAGGCATTTTGTCACTTGAAATAAAAGTCGTATATTGCATTATTGTCATCACAATGGTATTCAGGTAACTGTTTTCTTCAAGGTTGTTATGAATGATACTGCAACACTCATAAAAGTGCCATGGCTGGTTTGCTAAAGCAACTCATGTATGCTACTAGACTACTACACTAGACTGGTAACTTTGCAGGGAGACGATTATATTCATTTCAATTAAATCTGGGCATAAGTGTATTAACGACGTGAGTCTTGCAAAAAATTATGTTCTTGTTCTATTTTCCAAACCGACTGCTTTTGCGATTCCCCAGTGCAGCTTAATAGTTACTATTCTGGTATGGAATATGTTTTCCTGTTGATCTCAGACATGCCCTAACATGTAAAATAATTACGTGTCACAGAACACTGATACATGTTTGCACACAGGGGCACGGCTGTTATCTTTTGCATGGATCTGGCTTCTACTTTATATGAAAGGCCTTATTATGTAGGCTACACCAAGGAAGACAGTCTACCGACCA
This sequence comes from Oncorhynchus masou masou, assembly GCF_036934945.1. Lineage (NCBI taxonomy): Eukaryota > Metazoa > Chordata > Actinopteri > Salmoniformes > Salmonidae > Oncorhynchus > Oncorhynchus masou. The sequence continues at coordinate 4,714 of NW_027015725.1, forward strand.
GTTGAGCAGGTTGAGAGTGCAAAGGGTCAAAGGTCATCGCATACTGAGCCATAGTTAATTCTAATATATGCACAGACAAACTAGCGGACATACTTTTTCCTTAGAGGCGTAATGAAATGTAACAGGTAATGCTCCATTAACGCCAACAGATGCCTTGTTTATTGACCAATTGTCCTGTCTGTAAAGCAATCACTTGTCCTTCTTACACCGTGCCTGTATATTTGCCTGTGAATTTTTTATTACTCAGTGCTCTTGATGAAGCACTGTTTTAGAGATCAGTGAGGGCACGTGCTTGCACAATCCTTGAATTGTTGAAGTCAGCATACATTTTGTCACTCCGAAAAGTCTTGCTCAGTCAACACAAAGGACTTAGTGTGTACAGTTCGGGTGGCAAGTGTTGACGTGTGATGCAAGAACCTAGTCACTTGGGATGACGCACCATGTCATGGGTGAGATACCTATTTATAAGTGTTAGATAAGGTCGGTATCAACACTGTTTAATGAATATAAATCAAATAACTCATAAAGTCAGTCAATGGGGATTGATGAGGGCATGTCATTTCTGTCACCTACAGTGGAGGTTGTCTGCCATTAGTAAACAAGTGGTTCGTTTCTAACAACTTCTTCAGTAAAAGACGCTGCGTGAACAGGTTCTCCCACACCTGCAGAACAGTTCTTTAGGTGCTCATGTCCCCGTTTGCCTCTCCGGTGTCACTTTCCAGCCCCAGACAGAGCAAAGGAACGAGAACAAGAAGAGAAATACACTTTATTTATGTCCTAATTTAGATTATAATAACATAGATGATATAGCATGTCTCAGTCTCAGGCGTCATAATAAACAAACAAACTTGCAACAATTCTGAATTTTGTGAAAGCCATACTTGGCAAGGATGATAAATGGTATGATTTATGATTTTAACATATTACTAAAGCTTCTTCCTTCTTGAGTGGAGGTTTAAAGGGACAATCTGAGATCGGTACATACATTTTTGGACTTTTGAATATAGCCATTTTTTCTTGAAGTATTTACTTTTAAACGTATCAACCTTATCCCAGATTGCCCCTTTAAGCTTTGCTAGTTTTATGTCTCCTGACTGTCAAATAGAGATGGGAGGTAACCAAATCTAAGGGGTGTGTGTGTGTGTGTCAGTCAAATATTGAATTGTTTGGGCAGGTTCTGTTTGAGATGGTTGTGTCCACTGACACACCCGGTTTGTGTTTCATCAACGTGTTGACAATGAATTAGGTAGCCAATAGAAATAGGATCTAAATGCGACATCACATGTTGGTGTTAAATCTCTTTCTTCAGCATTATGCAATAGTATTACAATCTCCATGGATATAAACACCTTCAAAGATACACCATACACATTTACACACGGTTGACATGGGTTTGGGTGGCAATAGAAAACATGCACCTGGATGATAAGATTAGCAAGCGCACTCGTTGTTAGCACTGATTCAGATGAGACGTTGTGATGAAGTAAAGGTTCAGTCATAATGGCAACCAATCCACATTACAAACAACAGAGGCACCCAAACTGTTTAAGGGGTTTATCTGCAAGAGAACAAGCTAAAATTAAATGAAATTAAAATGTTTAAAAAATGAGAAAGAAACTGGTGGTGGACAGGTGGCTTAGGTTAACAGAAGCTCGGTTACAAAAGCATAGGTGTGTCGGGGAGGGTGGAAGAGACCCAGTGTCATGTTGAGTTTAACGGGAAATAACACAGGTTTTTACCTTGTTATTCTCTTAGGCTTCTCAAGGATATATAATGAATAAGGATATATCATTGATATACCATCTTTTATATACATCTTTTTTTTTCAGTTGAGGAAATTGATTGGCAAAGACCGGTCTAAGATCGCATATATCATCACCCTGCTGTCAGAAAAAGCCCTGGCCTGGGCTACTGCTGTGTGGGATGCCCATAGTTCCTGCTGTGCCAGCTACTCTGCCTTTGCTGAGGAATTCAAACGAGTGTTTCAAGGCCCAAGCAGTGGTCCTGACTCAGCCAAACAGCTCCTGACTCTCCACCAAGGTCGGCGCAGCGTGACGGACTATGCCATCCAGTTCCGCACGGTGGCAGCAGCGAGTGGCTGGAACAACGAGGCGCTCACGGTGTGCTTTCTGAAAGGCCTTTCCGACACTATCCAAGATGAACTGGCCACTCGGGAACCACCGGACAATCTCGAGTCCCTGATCAAGTTGGCCTCACGCATTGACCAGCGTCTGAGAGAGAGAGAACTCAACCGTAGACCTCTAGCCCCTATCAGTCCCAGCTCCGAGTCCCCACCTTTATCCTCGCTGGCTCCACCGGAACCCATGCAGATTGGACGCATCTCCCAGGCTGAGAGAGACCGCCGGATGAGGGAGGCGACGCTGTCTATATTGCGGCAAACCGGGCCATTTCCGTTCCACGTGTCCCGGGCTCCAGGGAAACGCTCTGTCCCGTACAGACCGGGAGGAACTGTAACGGGAAACATAACCTCCTCCCATCCGTCCAACTCCCGTCTGCTCATTCCAGTCACCCTTTGCTGGGACAACCACAAGCTTCACCTTCAAGCCTTGGTAGACTCTGGAGCCGCAGGTAACTTCATGGATGGTGTCTGGGCGAAGGAGAATGGCGTTCCCTCTGAACCTCTAAGTGACCCCATGAGGGTTACCACATTGGATGGAAGCCCTTTGGGATCTGGACTTGTCACTCATGTCACTACCTCCTTGCGACTTTCAGTTTCACAACACCAGGAATTGATGAACTTTCATTTGATCTCCTGTTCCGAGTTCCCTCTCGTCCTTGGATACCCCTGGCTTCACAGCCATAACCCTCACATCGACTGGTCTGTGGGCACTATCAAGCAGTGGGGTCCTACGTGCCAAGCTACTTGTATTTTCCCGAATTCCCCGAGTTCTACTCCCGAGTCTTTAGAATCCATCGACCTGACCCGAGTTCCCGAGTGTTACCATGACCTCAAACTGGTGTTTAGCAAACAGAGGGCCACCATGCTACCACCCCATAGACCTTATGATTGCCCCATCGACCTGTTTCCGGGCACTTGCCCCCCCAGGGGTCGGATCTTTTCCCTATCTCCACCCGAACGAGCTGCTATGGATACCTACATCAAGGACGCTCTGGAAGCAGGCCTCATGCGTCCATCCACCTCCCCGGCGGGAGCAGGGTTTTTCTTTGTGGCCAAGAAAGACGGTGGATTACGTCCCTGCATCGACTACCGGGGACTCAATGCCATAACCGTCCGTAACCGTTACCCGCTACCCCTTATGGCCACAGCCTTCGAGCTGCTCCAGGAAGCAGTTGTTTTCACTAAGCTTGACCTGCGGAACGCATACCATCTTGTGCGGATCAGACCTGGTGACGAGTGGAAGACCGCTTTCAACACGCCTACTGGTCACTATGAATACTTGGTGATGCCCTTCGGCCTGACCAACGCCCCAGCGGTGTTCCAAGCGCTCATAAGCGATGTGCTTAGGGATATGCTTAACATATTTGTTTTCGTTTACTTGGATGACATCCTCATCTTTTCGAGCTCCCTTCAAGAACACACAAAGCATGTCAGACAAGTACTCAAACGCCTCCTAGACAGCCATCTGTACGTTAAGCCGGAAAAATGTGAATTCCATTCATCCCGAGTACAATTCCTGGGATTTGTAGTGGAACCCGGTCGAGTCCAAATGGACCCCAGGAAGGTAGGGGCGGTAGCGGATTGGCCCACTCCCAAATCCATTAAGGAAGTTCAGCGTTTCCTGGGCTTCACAAACTTTTACCGCAAGTTCATCAAGAACTTCAGCTTGAGTGGCAGCCCCTCTCTCAGCTTTAACCAAGGGTGGCAATGCAAGGTTTTTGTGGGGAAGAGAAGCTGAGACGGCCTTCCAAGGACTCAAGCAGCGCATCCTCTCTGCTCCCATCCTGATACTACCGACTACGGATGAGACCGTTTGTGGTGGAGGTAGACGCATCAGAGGTTGGTGTTGGAGCTGTCCTGTCTCAGAGGGGTGAAGACAAGAAGCTTCATCCGTGCGCTTTCTTCTCACACCGGCTTACCCCGGCTGAGAGGAACTACGATGTGGGGGATCGTGAACTCCTAGCGGTTAAGATGGCATTGAAGGAATGGAGACACTGGCTCGAGGGGCTTCTCACCCGTTTCAAGTGCTTACGGACCACAAAAATCTGGAGTATATCCAGCAGGCGAAGCGGTTGAACTCTAGACAAGCTAGATGGTCTCTCTTCTTCAGTCGATTCCAGTTTATCCTCACCTATCGGCCCGGGTCGAAGAATCTCAAACCGGATGCCCTGTCCCGAGTCTACGCTCCTGCCATTCGAGATGACACGGACATGCCTGTCCTTCCTGCTGCTAAGATCGTCGCTCCGATCTCGTGGCAAGTTGAGGATACCGTGAGACGAGCTCAAGCTATCGAACCGGACCCGAAAGGAGGTCCTGCCAATCGGTTGTTTGTCCCCAAGGCAGTGAGGACTCAGGTCCTTCTGTGGGGGCACTCCTCTCGCCTCACCTGTCACCCGGGCGTAGGTCGCACCTTGGAGTTCATCCAGCGTAAGTTCTGGTGGCCTACCATAAGAGAAGACGTTGCCACTTTCGTCAATGCCTGCCCCGTGTGCTGCCAGGGCAAATCTTCTCACCTCCGCCCTCAAGGACTCCTTCACCCTTTACCTGTTCCCCACAGACCCTGGTCCCATATCTCATTGGACTTTATTACTGGCCTTCCTCCATCCCATGGCAATACTACTATCCTAGTCATAATCGACAGGTTTTCAAAGGCGGCCAGGTTCGTCCCTCTGACTAAGTTACCTTCTGCCAAGGAAACGGCTGAGTTGGTAATTAATCATGTGTTTCGAGTCTTCGGCATTCCTCAAGATATGGTTTCTGACAGAGGTCCCCAGTTCGCCTCAAGGTTTTGGAAGGCCTTCTGCCAACTCATGGGGGCTTCTGCCAGTCTATCTTCAGGGTACCATCCGGAGTCCAACGGCCAAACAGAGAGGATGAATCAAGAGCTGGAAACCACCCTCCGATGTATGACTCGTAACAACCCGTCCACATGGTCGTCCTTTATTGTTTGGGCCGAATACGCGCACAACACCTTGCGCTCCTCCTCCACTGGTATGTCCCCGCACGAGTGTCAGTTTGGCTATGCCCCTCCATTGTTCCCGGACCAGGAGGCAGAAGTCAGAGTGCCTTCAGCCTTGAAGTTCGTCAGACGCTGTCGGCTTATGTGGAGGAAGACCCGTCTTAATCTTATGCGTTCCTCACAGAGGTACCAACAACAAGCCAACAGACGTCGCCGTCCCGGGCCTACCCTGCGCCCCGGCCAGAGAGTCTGGCTCTCCACAAGAGACTTACCACTACGGGTGGAGTCTCGCAAGCTGTCCCAAAGATACATCGGTCCCTTTAAGGTTGCCAGGAGAGTTAACCCAGTTTCTTATCGCCTACACTTACCCAGATCCCTTAAGATTAATCCCACGTTTCACATTTCCTTATTAAAACCTGTTGTTTTTTCTCCCCTTGTCCCGGCAGACAGACCTCCCCCTCCGCCTCGTGTCATTGGAGGCCAGCCGGCTTATACCGTCCATCGGATACTGGATTCCCGCCGGGTGCAGCGGTCCTGGCAGTATCTGGTGGACTGGGAAGGCTACGGTCCCGAGGAGCGCTCCTGGGTTCCTGCCAAAGACATACTGGACCCTGACCTCATTCGTCAGTTCAGGGCCCTCCACCCCGAGAGAGCTGGTAGGAACGTCAGGAGCCGTTCCTAGGGGGATTCTGTCAGGATTTGGCCAGGGTTGTTCCGGTTTTTGGTCACTAGATGCCCCCATTGTGCTTTTTGACCTTTTGCTTTCCCTTGATCCCCATTATTATTTGCACCTGTGCCTCGTTTTCCCTGATTGTATTTAAACCCTTAGTTTCCCTCAGTTCTTTGCTCTGTGTTTGTATGTTAGCACCCAGCCCTAGTATTCTGTGTACTCTTGTTGATCCCGGTGGACGCTCTTGTGGAATTCTGTTTTTTGTTCTTGTTTATTTATTTTTGAGTATCTTTTGAGGCTTTTTATGCTTTACCTACCACCTTGTGGATTTACCTTTTTGTCTTGGAGGATTACCTTGTGGATTACCTTGTTCTTGTGGAATTCCTTTTGAGGTTGTGGAGTTACATGTTTTCCTGAAGGACTTCACTTTTTACTTTATTAAATACACCGTCTCAAGTACTGCTGTGTCTGCCTCATCTTCTGGGTTCTGCTGACTATTCGTGGCTCAGTTGGTTAAGTGACTGTTTCTCACTCCGGAGACCCGGGTTCGTAACCGGGTCCTGACA
>NW_027015726.1:0-11045 GCF_036934945.1 Oncorhynchus masou masou
GAGACTGAGGGGGAGAGACTGAGGGGGAGAGACTGAGTGTGAGAGACTGAGGGGAGAGACTGGGGGAGAGACTGGGGAGAGACTTAAGGGGGAGAGACTGAGTGTGAGAGACTGAGGGGGAGAGACTGAGTGTGAGAGACTGAGGGAGAGACTGAGAGACTGAGTGGGAGAGACTGAGTGTGAGAGACTGAGTGGGAGAGACTGAGGGAGAGACTGAGTGGGAGAGACTGAGGGGGAGAGACTGAGGGGGAGAGACTGAGGGAGAGACTGAGGGAGAGACTGAGTGGGAGAGTGAGTGGGAGAGACTGAGGGGGAGAGACTGAGGGGGAGAGACTGAGAGACTGAGGGGGAGAGACTGAGTGTGAGAGACTGAGTGTGAGAGACTGAGGGGAGAGACTGGAGGGGGAGAGACTGAGAGACTGAGGGGGAGAGACTGAGGGGAGAGACTGAGTGGGCGAGACTGAGGGGGAGAGACTGAGGGGGAGAGACTGAGGAGACTGAGTGGGGCGAGACTGAGGGGGAGAGACTGAGGGGGAGAGAGACTGAGTGGGCGAGACTGAGGGGGAGAGGAGGGGAGAGACTGAGTGGGGGGAGAGACTGAGGGGGAGAGGCTGGGGGAGAGACTGAGGGGGAGAGACTGAGTGGGGAGACTGGGAAGAAATGAAGGGGTAGGGGGGTGAGGATGCCGAGGGCCAGAGATAAGGGGTCATGAACGGAGACATTCCAGAGAGGCTGTACCACTTTTGGCTCATGAGTTCTACTTTCAGAACTACTGCTGAAAAAGTATACAAAAGTACTGGGTAATCTCTTAATAGAGATGTCCACCAGTATATCCTGTGTGTGTGTGTGACTGTGGGTGTGTGTGTGTGTGCGTGTGTGTGTGTGTGTGTGTGGAAGTGTGTGTGGAGGTGTGTGTGTGTGTGTGTGTGGTGCCGTGGTGCGTGATGTGTGCGTGCGTGCGTGCGTGCGTGCGTGCGTGTGTGTGAGTCTGCTCCGTGACTCATGAGGGACTGTAGCAACCCAAAGGTAGGAGGTGGGGATAGCCCTGTTTCTATCTCTGGGTTTCCATGGTGGGTGGACCTGAGGTTGGAGGTGTGTCTATTTAATAAATGGACTTTGAATCTGAGCACTTTTCAGACAACTTTTATTTAGCTGTTTTCTATATTGAAATCTATATCTAAAGGCAACAGAGAAGAATATAATGGTCATATTGTCTCAGTGTAAGTTCAAGCCTCAAGTCTCTCAGTAGTCTCTCCTCTCACATGGCTATAATAGGACCATGTGGTTACTCCGGCCATAAGATGCAATATAATATAAATAGTGTTCTATTTCATTCTGTGCCTGAGGCTCGGAGAAGGACCTGGAGCGACATTATAGACCTGTCACTTCTCGTTACAGTGACGAGGAATGGATGCCCATACAGCACATGCTCATACATGTCCCTGTGTTTGGCAGCAGAGCTGCTTCCTGTCTTGTCTGCTTGAGGGCGTGACAGGTGGTAGAGCTGCTTCCTGTATTGTCTGCTTGAGGGGTGACTGGTGGTAGAATGTTCTTTCCTCATTTCTGCACACGCTGTGTTTTATCCCTCACTACATGTAAGAATTGAATCTCATTTCACGTCTGTGGCAAAAGCCATCACAGCTCAGTTACAATTTAGCTGCGTGTGTGTGTGTGTGTGTGTGTGTGTGTGTGTGTGTGTGTGTGTGTGTGTGTGTGTGTGTGTGTGTGTGTGTGTGTGTGTGTGTGTGTGTGTGTGTGTGTGTGTGTGTGTGTGTGTGTGTGTGTGTGTGTGTGTGTGTGTGTGTGTGTGTGTGTGTGTGTGTGCATGCTTGTTTATGCATCCAAGTGAGTGTGTGTGCGGGCGCAAGAGCTTCTGTGTGTCTCTGTACAATGTGTGTGGGTGGACATGTGGACTGGTAAATTGGATGGTAGGAAAATAGTCCTTTGTTATGGCAGATATACAGAGCCCACTGTAATAATGGTGGGTGGTGTGGTGGAGGTTTAGAAGAGAACAATCCTATGTGCTGCTACTGCTGTTAACGTAGCTCAGAGCAGAGTAACTGTCCTTGACTGAAATTGCAGGCAGAGCAAACCTGGGTAAATATGAAAATCACATGGTTGCAGTGGTTCCCACATGCTGGTCCCACAATGGAATAGTGGGTGTGTTTGGGTTGGGCTTCCAGCCGTATATTATTAATGTAATGTGGCTCTTTCACCTTCTCTCCTCTCTCCTGACAGATCATTGCATATCAGCCCTATGGGAAATCAGTGGACTGGTGGGCTTATGGGGTTCTCCTCTCTATGAGATGCTAGCAGGACAGGTACGTGCAGTAGTATATTTGTCAGATGGAAGTCTATTGTTCAATAGATCAAATGTGGCCTCATGTTATGCTGAGTCCATATTTCACAGCATCCTATAGCCTATATACAGTGCCTTGCGAAAGTATTCGTCCCTTGAACTTTGCAACCTTTTGCCACATTTCAGGCTTAAAAAACATAAAGATATAAAACTGTATTTTTTTGTGAAGAATCAACAACAAGTGGGACACAATCATGAAGTGGAACGATACTTATTGGATATTTCAAACTTTTTTAACAAATCAAAAACTGAAAATTGGGCGTGCAAAAATTATTCAGCCCCTTTACTTTCAGTGCAGCAAACTTCAGAAGTTCAGTGATCCTGAATGATCCAATGTTGACCTAAATGACTAATGATGATAAATACAATCCACCTGTGTAATCAAGTTCGCATAAATGCACCTGCACTGTGATAAGTCCTGGGAGGTCCGTTAAAAGCGCAGAGAGCATCATGAAGAACAAGGAACACAAATTGGTGCAGGTCCAAGATACTGTTGTGAAGAAGTTTAAAGCCAGATTTGGATACAAAAGATTTCCCAAGCTTTAAACATCCCAAGGAGCTTACTGTGCAGCGATAATATTGAAATGGAAGGTGTATCAGACCACTGCAAATCTACCAAGACCTGGCCGTCCCTCTCTAAACTTTCAGCTCATACAAGGAGAAGACTGATCAGAGATGCAGCCAAGAGGCCCATGATCACTCTGGATGAACTGCAGAGATCTACAGCTGAGGTGGGAGACTCTGTCCATAGGACAACAATCAGTCGTATATTGTGACAAATCTGGCCTTTATGGAAGAGTGGCAAGAAGAAAGCCATTTCTTAAGATATCCATAAAAAGTGTAGTTTAAAGTTTGCCACAAGCCACCTGGGAGACACACCAAACATGTGGAAGAAGGTGCTCTGGTCAGATGAAACCAAATTGAACATTTTGGCAACAATGCAAATGTTATGTTTGGCGTAAAAGCAACACAGCTCATCGCCTGAACATACCATACCCACTGTCAAACATGGTGGTGGCAGCATCATGGTTTGGGCCTGCTTTTCTTCAGCAGGGACAGGAAGATGGTTAAAATTGATGGGAAGATGGATGGAGCCAAATACAGGACCATTCTGAAGAAAACCTGATGGAGTCTGCAAAAGACCTGAGACTGGGACGGAGATTTGTCTTCCAACAAGACAATAATCCAAAACATAAAGCCACAAAATCTACAATGGAATGGTTCAAAAATAAACATATCCAGGTGTTAGAATGGCCAAGTCAAAGTCCAGACCTGAATCCAATCGAGAATCTGTGGAAAGAACTGAAAACTGCTGTTCACAAATGCAATCCATCCAACCTCACTGAGCTCGAGCTGTTTTGCAAGGAGGAATGGGAAAAAAATCAGTCTCTCGATGTGCAAAACTGATAGAGACATACCCCAAGCGACTTACAGCTGTAATCGCAGCAAAAGGTGGCGCTACAAAGTATTAACTTAAGGGGGCTGAATAATTTTGCACGCCCAATTTTTCAGTTTTTGATTTGTTCCAATAAATGTCGTTCCACCTCATGATTGTGTCCCACTTGTTGTTGATTCTTCACAAAACAATACAGTTTTATATCTTTATGTTTGAAGCCTGAAATGTGGCAAAAGGTCGCAAAGTTCAAGGGGGCCGAATACTTTCGCAAGGCACTGTATATATATAGAGCGACTCAAGAGCGACATCATTGATGTATACATAGAAAAGAGTCGGCACGAGAATTGAACCCTGTGGCACCCCCATAGAGACTGCCAGAGGTCCCTCCAATTTGACACACTGAACTCTATCAGAGAAGTAGTTGGTGAACCAGGCGAGGCAATCATTTGAGAAACCAAGGCTATTGAGTCTACCAATAAGAATGTTGTGATTGACAGAGTCAAAATCCTTAGCCAGGTCGATGAATACGGCTGCACAGTAATGTCTCTAATCGATGGCAGTTATGATATCGTTTAGGACTTTGAGCATGGCTGAGGTGCACCCATGACCAGCTCTGAAACCAGTATGCATAGCAGAGAAGGTACGGTGGGATTCGAAATGGTCAGTAATCTGTTTGTTAACTTGGCTTTCGAAGACCTTAGAAAGGCAGGGTAGAATAGATATAGGTCTGTAGCAGTTTCGGTCTAGAGTGTCTCCCCCTTTGAAGAGGGGGATGATCACGGCAGCCTTCCAATCTATGGGAATCTCAGACGATACGAAAGAGAGGTTGAACAGGCTAGTAATAGGGGTTGCAACAATTTTGGCAGATCGTTTTAGAAAGAGATGGTCCAGATTGTCTAGCCCGGCTGATTTGTAGGGGTCCAGATTTTGCAGCTCTTTCAGAACATCAGCTATCTGGATTTGGGTGGAGAAGTGGGGGAGGCTTGGGCGAGTTTCTGTGGGGAGGTGGAGGGCTGTTGATCGGGGTGGGGGTAGTCAGGTGGAAAGCATGGCCAGCCGTAGAGAAATGCTTATTGAAATTCTCAATTATAGTGGATTTATTGTTGGTGACAGTGTTTCCTAGCCTCAGTTCAGTGGGCAGTTGGGAGGAGGTGCTCTTATTCTCCATGGACTTTACAGTGTCGCAGAACGTTTTTGAGTTTGTGCTACATGATGCAAATTTCTGCTTGAAAAAGCTAGCCTTAGTTTTTCTAATTGCCTGTGTATATTTGTTCCTAACTTCCCTGAAAAGTTGCATATCACAGGGGCTGTTTGATGCTAATGCAGTACGCCACAGGATGTTTTTATGCTGGTCAAGGGCAGTCAGGTCTGGAAAGAACCAAGGGCTATATGACTATATATGGCTCTATATCTGTTCCTGGTTCAACATTTTTTGAATGGGGCATGCTTATTGAAGATGGTGAGGAAGGCACTTTTAAAGAATAACCAGGCATCCTCTACTGACAGGATGAGGTCAATATCCTTCCAGGATACCCGGGCCAGGTCGATTAGAAAGGCCTGCTTGCTGAAGTGTTTTAGGGAGCGTTTGACAGTGATGAGGGGTGGTCATTTGACCGCAGACCCATTACGGATGCAGGCAATGAGGCAGTGAGTACAGACCTGGGTAGTAAGACAGAGCTCTGCAGGCTATCTCTGCAGGAGATTACATCACCGCCCCCTTTGGCAGTTCTATCTTGTCGGAAAATGTTACAGTTAAGGATGGAAATTTCAGGGTTTTTGGTGGTCTCCCTTATCCAGGATTCAGACACGGCGAGGACATCCGGGTTGTCACAGTAGCACTCAAAAACAGGGCAAAGCATGTCATTGCATTCCGATGGGACAATCTGAACAGATGGTAGAGAACTATGGCTGGCATCTATTGCCAATATGAACCCACTGTACACCAATGACTTCTATGACAGATGAAAGACTTCACAGAGGAACATTAAAGGAACTCACACACACACACACACACACACACACACACACACACACACACACACATACACACACAGAAATTAGATCCACAGGTTGGTTCTGAGTGGCTGCTGGGTTTTTAGGGCTGAGTTCCCAACTGTCCTCTGTTTTATTCCACCTCAGAGTAGTGGCTAGTCCGGTCCCTCTGTAACGAGCACACAAAGCTGTGGTATCACGCTGTGTAAGATCACAAAGACAAGGGGATTGACAAAATACATGATTGGTCACATTTCTTTGGCTATTTGTCCTTTTTGAAGATATACTGTAAGTATACCATAAGCACTGCATGTACAGTAAACTTATTTTCATATATTATCCACTATAACCATGTTGCTACAAATGTGGACCTTCAGTAAGCAAATTGCAGTAAAATGTGGACCTGCTCGATATTGTACATTTTGGTTGTCAGCTGTATCAATGAATGGCGTGTGTATGTTGTTTCCCTGAAGCCGCCGTTCGATGGAGGATGAAGATGAGTTGTTCCAGTCCATCCTTAGACTGCGCGTGTCCCTACCCCAAGTCCATGTCGAGGCTGTCGTCATCTGCAAGGAGTAAGTAGCTGGGAGATATGGGCTTGTCTCTCCTACAGTAACTCACTGAGAGATATGGGGTTGTCTCTCCTACAGTAACTCACTGGGAGATAGGGTTGTATCTCTCCTACAGTAACTCACTGAGAGATATGGGGTTGTATCTCTCCTACAGTAACTCACTGGGAGATATAAAGTTGTATCTCTCCTACAGTAACTCACTGGGAGATATGGGGTTGTATCTCTCCTACAGTAACTCACTGGGAGATATGGGGTTGTTGTATCTGAGAGGAGAAATGTGGGGTTGTATCTCCTACAGTAACTCACTGGGAGATATGGGGTTGTATCTCTCCTACAGTAACTCACTGAGAGATATGGGGTTGTATCTCTCCTACAGTAACTCACTGAGAGATATGGGTTGTATCTCTCCTACAGTAACTCACTGGGTGATATGGGGTCATCATTTAAAATGGGCATCGATGACCCTAAACATATACATACTCATGTACAAGCATTTTACACAATGCTTGTGAAACATGCTTTTATATATGTATTTTTGACACCACACAACGGTGCCAATGTGATTTGGAACTGGATGGCATGCTCCAACTGAAAAACAGAATGATATACAATACGTAGAGCTGGGTGTTGTCCAGTATTTATTTCAACTTGAAATCGACAACATGGACATAACTCTCAATAATTGGTTTTATTCCCTAACAGTCACAAGGATGCTTATCATATGACTATATTACATTGAGTTGAAGCAAAGATGTGTTCTGAACTATTTAAAACAGAGTCCTATTCTAATCTAGTGAGCATCTGATTCTCTCTATGGGTCTACTTCAGGGATGGGCAACTTGGATAGGGGTGGGGGCCACAAAAATCTGAACTCATCATGATCACGGATCTGCATAGCCACATCCATAACCACTCATGCAAAGTCAGACCCTACGTGAAATTTTGCCCCCCCCCCAACAAAGTTTTTGCCATGGAACGTAGAAAAGTTTGCTGCATTTCTACACATTTTCCCATGGGGCGGAGGAAGTTTTAGCAATTTTATAACTCACTTCATTGGCAGTGGGTGAAGAGAAAAAATGTCTGATTTTACAGCTAATTTCCTGTAATTCCACACGTTTTGCCATAGGGTGATGAGAAATATTTTCACAGTAATAAAAATGAATAAGGGCCCCCCATTCGACAATTTGACCATGATTACTACATGTTAATATCCGGCGAGACTAACTTACCAATCTCATTGTGTTTGCTGACATGGGCTGATTGAGTGACTGTCAGTAACTGACATGACAAGAAAAAAACTGCTGATGCACAAACACATTTCATTCTGTAACTCTCAACAGTAAGTTGAGATCCACAGCTAAGTTCCTACAAAAAGCGGGCCACCAGTTGCCCATCCCTGGTCTCCTTGGTATCAAAGTCACATAGTCTTCCTCTTCTTTCTGTGGATGGCCATCTGTACGCCTAGATGATATTCCATAAGAAATCAGCCGTTTCCAACTACATTAGCCATTTACAACATTAACAATGTCTACACTGTATTTCTGATCAATTTGATGTTCTTTTAATGGACAAAAAATGTATTTTTCTTTCAAAAACAAGGACATTTGTAAGTGTCCCCAAACTTTTGGATGGTAGTGTACCATTGAAATTTGAATTTTGCAGCAATTTACACACAGAAGAGATTCAATTTAGATGTTCTGTCTTCAGTTCAGTTACTTAGGGATGATGTCACCCGCTGTCCATGCCTCTGAACATATACAGTAATTTATCATCTGATGCTATTGTCGTCGTGACAACAGAAGCATGTCTCCTCAACCCTTCTCTCCTCCCACCTTTAAATCTATATGATCTATGAGATCATTATTAAATGAGACAATTTGGAGTTGAATAAAATAGGCGCTAAATACATATTATCGATAACCATCATTTGCAATTTCCTCCCTTTCTATTTTTAGGCTGGATTCTGAATAATGAAAATATGGATCAAAAATAAGGTTATTAAGGAAGGCTGTTGGAAAGGAAATATAGAGTGGCATTAAGAGTTGAAGGAAGCTACACAACAGACCACCAGTAATAAAGAACTGATGTTGTCAATGCTATACAATTGTAGCTTCTATAATGCTCAGTTATGAGCTTCTCTCTCCCTCCCTCCCTCCTCCCTCCCTCCTCCCTCCCTCCCTCCTCCCTCCCTCCCTCCCTCCCTCCCTCCTCCCTCCCTCCCTCCCTCCCTCCCCTCCCCATCCCTTTACTTCCCCCCCACCCCTCCCTCCCTCTCCCTCCCTCCCTCCCTCCCACCCTCCCTCCCTCCCTCCCTCCCCTCCCTCCCTCCCTCCCTCCCTCCCTCCCTCCCTCCTCCCTCCCTCCCTCCCTCCCTCTCTCTCCCCCATCACTTTACTTCCCCACCCTCCCTCCCTTTCTCTCCCTCTCCCTCACTCCCACCTCCTCCCTCCCTCCCTCCCCATCACTTTACTTCCCCCTCCCTCCAGTTCATGACCAAGCACCCATCAAAGCGTCTGGGCTGTGGTCTGGAGGGCGGAAGGGACATCCGGGGGAGCAGGCCTTCTTCAGACGTATCGACTGGGACCGCCTCGCCAACAGAGAGATCCAACCGCCATTCAAGCCTAAAACGGTGTGTATGTGTGCGTGCGTGACTTACCCAGCTATTAGTGTCATTCCAGAAGTTATTGGAAGTCTATGATCAGATGAAAGAGACCCTTTTGTCCACATGCACAGGCTGCTATCATAACAAGTCTCTTTAAAGGGGAAATCTTCAGTTCAAACCATTACAAAGCGTCACCCCTCCACTGATAGCTACAGTAAGAGATGGGGCTGGAGAAATGTATCCACCAGACTGACCATCCATCATATCAAAATGACAGTTTTAACCATGTTTTGAGGTGATACAGTGTTTGTTTACAATGATTCTGTTTACAAACAAAGGAGTAAAACAAGCTTATATTTGGGGTTCTGATGGAGTAAAAACATTTAACTAATCTCTTGAGGGTTTTATAAGTTATATTCCTCAAGAATCAATGGGGAAATATCATCAAAAAGTGGATGTAGCAAACACGTATTGGCACTTTAACCTTGTAATGCAGTGGGCTAAATCAGGGTCACATGGAATGTTTCTTGTTAGTCTTAAATAAATCTACTTTGAAAGAAAAGTATACACCTCACACACATGGTTACGGTCTTAAAATGAAGAGGACACCTGTACCATGTCAGATATGGAGTTGAAATGTATTCCATTTTTTGTTTAAATCCCAATATTACACTTTATATACATCACAGGAGTCTGAAATATAACAAAACCGCTTGACATAGAAACACAACATTTTCTGCATTTAAAAAAAATATGTTTCTAAAAAATAAAAAATATGAATAACATTCCACCCATGAGGCCACTAGAGGGCGATTTGGTCATTTAACTGCAGGAAAGGACTGGAGAGGACCACTCTCCACTCTGATGCACAACATCAAAGCCACACACTTCAGGTGCACTATTACTCATAAGTGGGGTTTGTATCATATTTCTAAAGAGTTGTAAAACTATTTTTCAAGAGTTTTAGAGAGTCTGTTTCCATAACTAAATTGGCCACTGTAGAAATGTAGGCATCACTTAGTGTGTGTGTGTGTGTGTGTGTGTGTGTGTGTGTGTGTGTGTGTGTGTGTGTGTGTGTGTGTGTGTGTGTGTGTGTGTGTGTGTGTGTGTGTGTGTGTGTGTGTGTGTGTTCGTCCGTGTGTTTGTGCGTGTGTTCGTGCCTGTGTGTGTCCCTCTGATTCATCTCCTACCCTGTGTGGGTCTGAGAGCTTGCAGCCATGTGTCACTGTGGGAGGTTAAAAGACTGCTAGAGCACAGCTGCAGCCTCCATCTACCCTCCTCCATCCCTCCCTCCATCCCACCATCCTCCTTTGCCAAACTTCCTATTGCTAAACACACTCTCACAACTAGGTGTGGGGGCTTTGTGAACAAACCCACACCCCAACCCCTACCCACCCCTCTCTCCCTCCATCCCACTTCTCTCCATCACAGCCCCTTCTTTTCCTACAAACACACTTGCCGGGCAATGGGGCTTTGTGACCGAACCCTCCTACAGAGGTTTAAGAATACATAGGTTTAAAAATAGCCCTCTAAAAGCCTCCTAGCCCTCACACCATATCCACCGCATTGCTTCATGGCGGATGTATCAGTGTGGGTTCACATACAAACAGAGCTAATTCTGGTCTCCATTTATTCTGGAGGTACAGTATACTGTCATAACGAGATCATTCTGGAGGTATCGTGAGGTACAGTATACTGTCATAATGAGATCATTCTGGGGGTATCGTGGGGTACAGTATACTGTCATAATGAGATCATTCTGGAGGTATCGTGGGGTACAGTATACTGTCATAATGAGATCATTCTGGGGGTATCGTGGGGTACAGTATACTGTCATAATGAGATCATTCTGGAGGTATCGTGAGGTACAGTATACTGTCATAATGAGATCATTCTGGGGGTATCGTGGGGTACAGTATACTGTCATAATGAGATCATTCTGGGGGTATCGTGGGGTACAGTATACTGTCATAATGAGATCATTCTGGGGGTATCGTGGGGTACAGTATACTGTCATAATGAGATCATTCTGGGGGTATCGTGAGGTACAGTATACTGTCATAATGAGATCATTCTGGGGGTATCGTGGGGTACAGTATACTGTCATAATGAGATCATTCTGGG
>NW_027015727.1:0-11044 GCF_036934945.1 Oncorhynchus masou masou
TTATGATGCAGATGATAGATTCGTAGACATTAGCACTAGAGGATGATTTATCCTGTCCTCATTGAACTGGCGTACTGATATTGATGTAGCTTTAAGGAGGAAAACTTAACTTCAGAGCTATGCACAATAGTCTTCCTAGTAACCCCCCAGTTCACCTGCAGAGAGCAGGAAGTTCACTTTTAGTTCCACTTTAATTCATATAATTTAATTCATGCCGTCGCAGCTGGTTCAGCTAAGAGATACACAAAACAAATCCGTCTTTGATGAGATCTGTCAATGTTTGGATGCTGCTTTTTCCTTGTTGTCATTATCCTTTTTTCTTCAATGAAAAGACAAACTGCAATTAAACACTTCTGAGTTTGTTGACAATAGCCCCAATAGTCTCCTTATTGAAGATGAGAGCGCGCCATTGGCCAGACCGAAACGTTAAAGTTTTGAAAGGCAGAAAGCATTAGGGGTCTGTTATGACACCACTCTCTCTCTCTCTCTCTCTCTCTCTCTGCTCTCTCTCTCTCTCTCTCTCTCTCTCTCTCTCTCTCTGCTTCATGTTGACAGAGAACCACCCAGCAGTAGGCCTTAGAACCAGGCCCATTGAAGAAGCATTTGATGGTAAATTAACAGAGATAGTCAGTTAGTAGCAGGGTCTCCAAATAATCGAAATGTTAAATCCTGGTTCAGATGGCATACAGATAGAGAATTCAAGGACGTTTTTATAGTCCTCTCAGTGAGACCTCCAGACACTGCGGTCCCTTTGAAGTTCCTTCGTCTGCTAAAGTCTCAGTAATTGCAAACCATGTTTTTGCTGTCTGATCCCTCCCAACCCATTTCGTTTTCTGTAAGGGTCTGTTGAAGTAACAAAGCTAAGTTTAAACACCCTACACGGGAGGGGGTGGGAGGAGGGGCAGCAAACGGAGCAGGACAGCACAACTCAAACTGTGTTCCTCTTTACCTCACTTCAGATAACTTTTCCCAGAGAAAACCGTGTCTGTTCTCTCTGTCCTAATTTTCCCTGCTCTTCTCCTTCTCCTCCTCATCTCTCCCTTCATGCCGAGCTCCTCTTTGTTCCTTCATATAATCTTTGTTGCCTGTGGGGAGGCTGAAGGGAGGAGGATAGAGAGATAAGGAATGAGGAAAAGATGAGGAACGGATTCCATGTCAAGCAGCGCATGTTATGTTACAGGAGGAAGGCAGTGCAAACCTGTGCCTGGTAGTAGCAGTGTCCACTGAGAAGGGGTGGTTCCTCACTTCTCTCCTGTTGTCACCTGGTAGTCTGAGAGAAGGCTGGACAGATAGAGGGATGTTGGAAGAAAAAAATGATGCCCCTACACCTTTCCCTGGCAGTAGCAGTGTCCATTCCTGGTTCCCCCTGGCACTGCTATATGTGACCTGGCTTGGAGAGGTAGGCGATGGGGAGCCACCACCACCCCCCATAGACGCCTGTCCCGTGGTGATGGAAAGGGCCGCCAGGAACAAAGCCCTTCGGGATGCGATGCTCGCCAGCGAAGTCACCCTTCGTCACCGCCTTACTGGTCTGGTGGAAGGGAAGAGATAAGAAAGAAATAAAGGAAAGGAAGGGGAGGTTGAGGCGGGAGGCAGGGAGGCAGGGAAGGAATGCTGAGAGAGAGAAATGACAGAGGAAGGAAGGGGGGGAGGTTGAGCGGGAGGAAGGGAGGCAGGAAGGAATGTGAGAGAGAGAGAGAAATGACAGAGGAAGGAAGGAAGGGAGGTTGAGCGGGAGGAAAGGAGGCAGGAAGGAATGCGAGAGAGAGAAATGACAGAGGAAGGAAGGAAGGGGAGGTTGAGGGCGGGAGGAAGGGGAGGGGAAGAATGCGAGAGAGAGAGAAATGACAGAGGGAAGGAAGGAAGGGGAGGTTGAGCGGGAAGGGGAGGCAGGGGAAGGAATGTGAGAGAGAGAGAGAAATGACAGAGGAAGGAAGGAAGGGGGAGGTTGAGCGGGAGGAAGGGAGGCAGGGAAGGAATGCGAGAGAGAGAAATGACAGAGGGAAGGAAGGAAGGGGGGAGGTTGAGCGGGGAGGAAGGGAGGCAGGGAAGGAATGTGAGAGAGAGAAGAGAGAGAAATGACAGAGGAAGGAAGGAAGGGGGAGGTTGAGTGGGAGGAAGGGAGGCAGGGAAGGAATGCGAGAGAGAGAGAGAAATGACAGAGGAAAGAAGGAAGGAAGGCAGGCAGGAAAGAAGGAAGGCAGGCAGGAAAGAAGGAAGGCAGGCAGGAAAGAAGGAAGGCAGGAAAGAAAGAAAGAAAGAAGGCAGGAAAGAAGGAAGGAAGGCAGGAAAGAAAGAAAGAAGGAAGGCAGGAAAGAAAGAAAGAAGGAAGGCAGGAAAGAAAGAAAGAAGGCAGGAAAGAAAGAAGGAAGGCAGGAAAGAAAGAAGGCAGGAAGGCAGGAAAGAAAGAAGGCAGGAAGGCAGGAAAGAAAGAAGGAAGGCAGGAAAGAAAGAAGGAAGGCAGGCAGGCAGGAAGGAAGGAAGGCAGGCAGGAAAGAAGGAAGGCAGGCAGGAAACAAGGAAGGAAGGCAGGCAGGAAACAAGGAAGGAAGGCAGGCAGGAAAGAAGGAAGGAAGGCAGGAAGAAAGGAAGGCAGGAAAGAAAGAAGGAAGGCAGGAAGAAAGTAAGAAGGGAAGGCAGGGAAAGAAAGAAGGCAGGCAGGAAAGAAAAGAAGGCAGGAAAGGCAGGGAAGAAGAAGGCAGGAAGGCAGGGAAGAAAGAAGGCAGGAAGGCAGGAAAGAAAGAAGGAAGGCAGGAAAGAAAGAAGGAAGGCAGGAAAGAAAGAAAGAAGGCAGGCAGGCAGGCAGGAAGGAAGGAAGGAAGGAAGGAAGGAAGGAAGGAAGGAAGGAAGGAAGGAAGGAAGGAAGGAAGGAAGGAAGGAAGGAAGGAGGAAGGTAGGCAGGAAAGAAGGAAGGCAGGAAGACTGATGTGACATCATTGCTAATATGGCTAAAATGTGATATCTAGGTAGCTAACCAACAACTGTAACTATGTATTTGAGAGACAAGTGATTGTTTTTTTTTATAAACATTGGAGACTGAATACAGTTTACATGTTATCAACAATCTAAGCCAACCTAGTCTATTTTGCCCCGTAGTTGTGCATGCATTGATTGTGTCGCTAAACAACCAAACCGTTTTTGTAGCCTACTAAATAGATGTATTGCTGTATGTGATCCCATAGGCAGCACGGTTTATAATGCACATTTAACAGGTTGAACAGACAATTGATCTTTGACATTAATAAGTATGTTATATGTTGTATTGTTCAGAAGCCCAGACAATGTTTCAGAATTCGCGAGCTGTCCAGCGTATAGGTCGGGGGAAAAGTTAACGCAAAACATTGTTGAATTCCAACGTTCTGCTGATGGTTCAATTTGCATTCGTTTTTTTTTGTTTTTTTTTGCCTTAGTTTTCTCTTTCAGAAACTGTCACGGTCTTTTAGAGCATAAATTACTGTAAAAATATTCAAATATTTTGCAAACATTCGGTGTCATTTTGCTCTTTCTTTTAGAAACTACCGGACGGCTATTGTGACCCAAAAAGACGAATGGAGGGTGTTTTTCCAGGCAGAGTCATGATGCTCGTTCACGCACAGTTTTACCACACCCAGGGTCTGATTAATAACGGAAACATGGGTATGTGTGGCGTGCAACAAGGGGTGGGTGTGACAGTGGGTTTAACCATGAGGTGACACTGGGTTTAACCACGAGGTGACACTGGGTTTAACCACGAGGTGACAGTGGGTTTAACCACGAGGTGACAGTGGGTTTAACCACGAGGTGACACTGGGTTTAACCACGAGGTGACACTGGGTTTAACCACGAGGTGACACTGGGTTTAACCACGAGGTGACACTGGGTTTAACCACGAGGTGACAGTGGGTTTAACCACGAGGTGACAGTGGGTCACGGTCCAGCTACGAGGCTAAATGTTGTATTTCCCTAAGTATATTTTGTGTATTTCCCAAAAATACACATATTGTCAGATACTGAGTCATAAAAACGCTGAGGCCTTAAAACCTTGTCCTGTCAATCTCATGTACTGTAGCTACATTGCTGTTAAAGCCAATAACTACAATAAGAATGACTTTTTTGTGCGCAAAGATATTCTGTCAATCTCAATTTTGCATGGTAATGTAGAGTAGACCTATTGTGCCACAGAAAAGGTTTCTTGCTAATGATCAGCATCGCAGCTAGCAGCTCTGTTTTCTGTCTCATGGTTCACAAAGCAGCTCCTAGCCTGGACTCGGCTGCTTCAGAAAAGCACAGAGGGAGACGACTGCAAGTGAAACAGGCATCTGCTGCATAACAAACACACAGATGGAGCCTTTTCAACACATTAACAATTATTTTTTCCCCCACCCCCATTTATTATGTTTTCCCCCACCCCCATTTATTATGTTTTCCCCCCCATTTATTATGTTTTTCCCCACCCCCATTTATTATGTTTTCCCCACCCCCATTTATTATGTTTTCCCCACCCCCATTTATTATGTTTTTCCCCACCCCCATTTATTATGTTTTTTCCCCACCCCCCATTTATTATTTTTTCCCCCACCCCCATTTATTATGTTTTCCCCACCCCCATTTATTATGTTTTCCCCACCCCCATTTATTATGTTTTTCCCACCCCCATTTATTATTTTTCCCCACCCCATTTATTATGTTTTTCCCCACCCCATTTATTATGTTTTTCCCCACCCCATTTATTATTTTTTCCCCACCCCCATTTATTATGTTTTCCCCACCCCATTTATTATGTTTTTCCCCACCCCCATTTATTATTTTTTTTTCCCCACCCCCATTTATTATGTTTTCCCCACCCCCATTTATTATGTTTTCCCCACCCCCATTTATTATTTTTTCCCCACCCCCATTTATTATGTTTTCCCCACCCCCATTTATTATGTTTTTCCCCACCCCCATTTATTATGTTTTCCCCACCCCCATTTATAATTTTTTCCCCACCCCCATTTATTATGTTTTCCCCACCCCCATTTATTATGTTTTCCCCACCCCCATTTATTATGTTTTTCCCCACCCCCATTTATTATGTTTTCCCCACCCCCATTTATTATGTTTTCCCCACCCCCATTTATTATGTTTTCCCCACCCCCATTTATTATGTTTTTCCCCACCCCCATTTATTATGTTTTTCCCCACCCCCATTTATTATGTTTTTCCCCACCCCCATTTATTATGTTTTCCCCACCCCCATTCATTATATTTTTTCCCCCCCCCATTTATTATGTTTTCCCCACCCCCATTTATTATGTTTTTCCCCACTCCCATTTATTATGTTTTTCCCCACCCCCATTTATTATGTTTTTCCCCACCCCCATTTATTATGTTTTCCCCACCCCCATTTATTATGTTTTTCCCCCACCCCCATTTATCATTTTTTGTTTCATGTAGGCAGACAAGTTTTCAGGAGACAGCACTTAAAAAAAAATAAAAAAAAATAAAGATGCCTTGCTGTACAGCAAGCAACAGCAGGGGAACACCGAATCAAACAAACAGAAAAATATATTCAAGACAACCATTAGTTTCCATGCCAACAAAGTGAGCATTGAAACAATGGCACCATTACTGTGGCCTTATGGGAAATTTCCGGAAGCCATGTCTTAATAATAAAGAGGAGAAAAATACAGTTGTTCATATTGTGACCCTGCTTTTAGGGTCTTACGGGGAACGAGTCAAACACTTCAGGCCCTGTTATTTCATCTCTTTTAATAAAGCCATCTATTAAACAGCCTGTAATTGATTAATCAATCCGTAGCTTGGCTTCAGATGAATAATAATGTCATAGCGTAGGGCTGGTCTCCCTGTGGACAGATTTACAGGGCTGAGTGTCAGCCTTAGAGGGAATGGAGTGAATGGACGGAGTGTGTGTGTATGAAATTCCGTGTGTGTGTGTGTGTGTGTGTACATTATGTATTAAAGTGTGTGTGTGTGTTTTTGTATATCTGTGTCCTTGTGTGTGTGGCTAGTGAATATGAGTGTCTCTGTGAGTAACGCTGCAATTTTTCTCCATTGTCCTTGAATCCCCTTGAGATGTAAATGGTTGAAGCCTTACAGCTTTATCTCTAAAACCTTGACTGAATTATTGAAATGTGGCGTTACAGTCAAAGACAGAGAGACAGACAGAGAGACAGACAGAGAGACAGACAGAGAGACAGACAGACAGACAGAGAGACAGACAGAGAGACAGAGAGACAGAGCGAGATGGCATCTGGGTGCTTTACTGACTTGGACAGTGGTGGAAACATTTTAAAATCCTCCTCCCTCCCTTATCTCTCTCTCCCTCATTCGTACAAACACTTGCTCTTACAAAAACACCCGCAACAACATAATCTGTCCCTAATCTTATGAAGTCACAAAAATCCATTAAATGTAATTTGATAGATTATTATGACTCGTGGGATTATTTAAACCTTGCATTTATTGTGATTCAGAGTTTATTAGCGAGAAACTCTTTAGGTATATTATTTGCATTTTCAAAACATAAATGACTGCCTCTAAACTTGGCAGCACAGATGGTTAATTTGTCATTTGTCGCTATCTATCCGAACCAAGCGCCTATTAGGGTCACTTATTGACGGTAATTTACTTCCCTATCTAAAGCTCAGAGCTGCTTCTCTCTCCCCGGATACTCATGCTACTCACTGTGTTATCAGCCTCGATATGTGTGGAGAGTGGTGACCCATAACGACTCATAATGACCCATAACGACTCACAGCGACCCATAACGACTCATAACGACTCATAGCGACTCATAGCGACTCATAGCGACTCACAGCGACCCATAATGACTCACAGCGACCCATAACGACTCATAACGACTCATAGCGACTCATAGCGACTCATAGCGACTCACAACGACCCATAACGACTCACAACAACCCATAACGACTCATAATGACCCACAGCAACTCACAAACGACCCACAACAACCCATAAAGACCCACAACAACCCATAATGACCCACAACGACTCATAACGACTCATAACAACTCATAGTGTAAAATAACAACTCATAGTGTAAAATAACAACTCATAGTGTAAAATAACAACTTTAAAGTTTGTGAAGTTAAGGAAGAAAATAGTAGATTATTAGACAAGATGTAGCTGGCTGTGCTTCAGGCTGAGGGGGGAAACATTGGCATAGATGGGATTTTCTCTCTCATTGAGCAGCTACGACTACTACTACTGCTACATCATTACAGAAATATACTATAGATTCTAACCCTTAGACTGGACTCCTGAGGGAGAAACATTTCTGTTACTCTGTGTTACTAAAGTCAAGTTTGTGTCTTACTACTGTTTCTCTGTGTGTTAGAGAAGTCCACTTCTACTACCAGACACACTCTGGTCCTTCCTGGGAGGCCCAGCTCTCTGTCTTGAGGTTATTTAACATTCATCCTCCAGTCCTCTGACAGTCTTGTAGTTCTATAACATCAACCCTCCAGTCCTCTGACAGTCTTGTAGTTCTATAACATCAACCCTCCAGTCCTCTGACAGTCTTGTAGTTCTATAACATCAACCCTCCAGGCTCTGACAGTCTTGTAGTTCTATAACATCAACCCTCCAGTCCTCTGACAGTCTTGTAGTTCTATAACATCAACCCTCCAGTCCTCTGACAGTCTTGTAGTTCTATAACATCAACCCTCCAGTCCTCTGACAGTCTTGTAGTTCTATAACATCAACCCTCCAGTCCTCTGACAGTCTTGTAGTTCTATAACATCAACCCTCCAGGCTCTGACAGTCTTGTAGTTCTTTAACATTCATCCTCTGGCACTGTGGCTGTTACTGTAATTGATGTTAATTGTTTTCCAAACCCTCTGGATCCTTATTCCTCCCACCTGCCTGCTGGGAAATCACATTGAGTCCTTTATCAATGTATTTCATCCTCTATATCTCCAGGGTTGTTGTACAGTGGCCTCTATATCTATACGCACGTACACATTGTCACGTTCTGACCTTTATTTCCTATGTTATGTCATTATTTAGTATGGTCAGGGCGTGAGTTGGGGTGGGCAGTCTATGTTTGTTTTTCTATGATTTGGGTATTTCTATGTTTCGGCCGAGTATGGTTCTCGATCAGAGGCAGGTGTCATTAGTTGTCTCTGATTGAGAATCATACTTAGGTAGCCTGTGTTTCACTGTGTGTTTGTTCCTGTCTGTGTTTGCACCAGGGCTGTTGCTTTGGTTTTCCACGTTTATTGTTTTGTAGTGTTCATCTTTTTTTAATGAAACATGAATCAATATAACCACGCTGCGTTTTGGTCCGCTTCTCCTTCAAGTAAAGAAAACCGTTACACACACAGACTGTCACGCCCTGACCATAGAGAGCCCTTGTTTCTCTTTGGTGTAGTAGGTCAGGCGTGACTAGGGGGTATTCTAGTTTATCATTTTTATGTTGGTGTTTTGTATGATTCCCAATTAGAGGCAGCTGGTAATTGTTATTAAATATGTGGAACTCAACATCCGCTGCGCATTGGTCCCGTTCTTACGACAGCCGTGACACAGAAAATCCTGGAAATGTTATTTAATTGACACCAGCTGTCTCCAATCAATCAACCCATGTCTGGTTGTGTGTGTGTTTGGTGTAGGGGATCACCTTAAACCTGTCACATGCATCCCAGTTGAAACAGTTTGAACATATTTTATGACGACATTTTAGGAAGTTTTGGTTTGTTTTTCGGCAAGATTATTTTGGGGGCTCTTCAAGATTTTTTTTTTTAGTGAGCAAAGTCAAAGTTCGCTTACCGAAGTTTCTTTTTTTTTCCAAATCAAATTGTATTTGTCACACCTGTTGTATTCGGCACATGTAACAGTGAAATACTTAGAAGCAATGCCGTTAAGAAAAATACCTAAAAATGTCAAATAAAAGTAACATAATTCATGAGTAGTAGTAAAATTACAACAGCGAGGATATAGACAGGGGGTACCGGTACAGAGTCAATGTGCGGGGGCACAGGTTAGTCAAAGTAATTGAGGTAATATGTACATGTAGAGTTATTAAAGTGACTATGCATAGATAATAAACATAGAGTGGCAGCAGTGTAAAGGCAGGATGGGGGGAGGGTGGGCAATACAAATAGTCTGGTTAGCCATTTGATTAGCTGTTCAGGAGTCTTATGGCTTGGGGGTAGAAGCTGGTAAGAAGCCTCTTGGACCTAGACGTGGCACTCCAGTACCGTGTGGTAGCAGAGAGACCAGTCTATGACTAGGGTGGCTGGAGCATTTGACAATTTCTAGGGCCTTCCTCTGACACTGCCTGATATAGAGGTCCTGGATGGCAGGAAGCTTGGCCCCAGGGATGTACTGGTACATACGCACTGTCCTCATGAGTGTTTTGAGGTCGGAGACCGACCATTTGCCAGAGGAGGGGACTGAGGGGAGGAGGAAGGGACTGAACATGCACCCCTGAGGGGCTCCAGTGTTGAGGATCAGCATGGCGGATGTGTTGTTACCTACCCTTACCACCTGGGGGCGGCCCTCACGAAGTCCAGGATCCAGTTGCAGAGGGAGGTGTTTAGTCCCAGGATCCTTCGCTTAGTGTTGAGCTTTGAGAGGACTATGGTGTATGTAATCTTCCGACTTCAACTGTAAGTAATTTAGCTTGTCCTGTATGCTCGTGTCCCTGGGCAGCTCTCTGCTGTGCTTCCCTTTGTAGTCTGTAATAGTTTGCAGGCCCTGCCACATCCGACGAGCATCAGAGCCGGTGTAGTAGGATTTAATCTCAGTCCTGTATTGATGCTTTGCCTGTTTGATGGTTCGTCGCAGGGAAAAGCTGGATTTCTTATAAGCTTCCGGGTTAGAGTCCCGCTGCTTGAAAGTGGCAGCTCTACCCTTTAGCTCAGTGCGAATGTTGCCTGTAATCCATGGCTTCTGGTTGGGGTATGTACGTACAGTCACTGTGGGGACGACGTCCTCAATGCACTTATTGATGAAGCCAGTGACTGATATGGTGTACACTCCTTAATGTTATCGGTAGAATCCCGGAACATATTCCAGTCTGTACTAGCAAAAATAGTCCAGTAGTTTAGCATCTGCTTCATCTGACCACTTTTTTATTGATCAAGTTACTGGTGCTTCCTTATTTCGTTTTTGCTTGTAAGCAGGAATTAGGAGGATAGAATTATGGTCAGATTTGGCAAATGGAGGGTGAGGGAGAGCTTTGTACATGTCTCTGTGTGTGGAGTAAAGGTGGCCTAGGGTTTTTCTAGTTGCACATTTAACATGCTGGTAGAAATGAGGTAAAACAGATTTAAGTTTCCCTGCATTAAAGTCCCCGGCCACTAGGAGTGCTGTCTCTGGATGAGCATTTTCCTATTTAGTTATGGCCGAATCAGCTCAATGTGGTTTTAGTGCCAACATTGGTTTGTGGCGGTAAATAGACAGTTACAAAGAATATAGATGAAAACTCTTGTTGTGAAATAGTGTGGTCTACAGCTTATCATGAGATACTACCTCAGGCGAGCAAAACCTAGAGACTTCCTTAGATATCGCACACCAGCTGTTGTTTACAAATATACATAGACCGTCACTCCTTGTTTTACCAGAGGCTGCTGTTCTATCCTGCTGATACAGGGTTTAATAACCCGCCAGCTGTAAGTTATTAATGTCGTCGTTCAGCCACGACTTAGTGAAACATAAGATATTACAGTTTTTAATGTCCGGTTGGTAGGATATACGTGCTTTTAGTTTGTTCACTTTATTATCCAGCGATTGCCACCGGTATAATTGACCAACGTACAAAGGCAGATTTGCCACTTGTCACTGTATCCTTACAAGGCACCCCGATCTCCTTCCGTGATATCTGTCTTTTTTCTCCTGCGAATGATGGGGATGAGGGTCTTGTCGGGTGTCTGGAGTAAATCCCTCTCATTAAATAAAAATTACTTGTCAAGTTCGTGGTGGGTAATCACTGTTCTGATGTCCACAAGCTCTTTTCGGGTGTTAGAGAATGTAGCAGCAACATCATGTACAAAATAAGGGTCTTTTCGCCCCTTCATTGGTGATTGGTCAACAGTCTACT
>NW_027015728.1:0-11041 GCF_036934945.1 Oncorhynchus masou masou
TTGTCAGAATATGTGGGTTTGTTTGTCCACCCGCCTCTTGGGGATTGACCACAAGTTCTCAATGAGATTAAGGTCTGGGGAGTTTCCTGGCCATGGACCCAAAATATTGATGTTTTGTTCCCCGAGCCACTTACCTGTTACTCTTGCCTTACGGCAAGGTGCTACATCATGCTGGAAAGGCATTGTTTGTCACCAAACTGTTCCTGGATGGTTGGGAGAAGTTGCTCTCGGAGGATGTGTTGGTACCATTCTTTATTCATGGCTGTGTTCTTAGGCAAAATTGTGAGTGAGCCCATTCCCTTGGCTCTGAAGCAACCCTACACATGAATGGTCTCAGGATGCTTTACTGTTGGCATGACACAGGCCTGATGGTAGCGCTCAGCTTGTCTTCTCGGGACAAGCTTTTTTCCGGATGCCCCAAACAATCGGAAAGGGGATTCATCAGAGAAAATTACTTTACCCCAGTCCTCAGCAGTCCAGTCTCTGTACCTTTTGCAGAATATCAGTCTGTCCCTGATGTTTTTCCAGGAGAGAAGTGGCTTCTTTGCTGCCCTTCTTGACACCAGGCCATCCTCCAAAAGTCTTCGCCTCACTGTGCGTACAGAGGCACTCACACCTGCAAGCTGCCATTCCTGAGCAAGCTCTATACTGGTGGTGCTCCGATCCCCCAGCTGAATCAACTTTAGGAGACGGTCCTGTCACTTGCTGGACTTTCTTGGGGCCCTGAAGCCTTCTTCACAACAATTGAACTGCTCTCCTTTAAGTTATTGATGAGCCGATAAATGGTTTATTTGGGTGCAATCCTACTGGCAGCAATATCCTTGCCTGTGAAGCCCTTTTTGTGCAAAGCAATGATGACGGCACGTGTTTCCTTGCAGGTAACCATGATTGACAGAGGAAGAACAATGATTCCAAGCACCACCCTCCTTATGAAGCTTCCAGTCTGTTATTCAAACTCAATCAGCATGACAGAGTGATCTCCAGCCTTGTCCTCATCAACACTCAGACCTGTGTTAACGAGAGAATCACTGACACGATGTCAGCTGGTCCTTTTGTGGCAGGGCTAAAATGCAGTGGGAATGTTTTTGGGGGATTCAGTTAATTTGCATGGCAAAGAGGGACTTTGCAATTAATCGCAATTAATCTGATCACTCTTCATAACTGTAACGATTTTCTTCATCTGAGGAACAGGAAAGATCGGACCAAAGCGCAGCATGGAACGTGTTCATATTTCCTTTCATTAATTGAACACTAAATACAAAAGAACAATAGAATAAATGAAAACCGAAACAGTCCCGTATGGTGCAAACACTGAAAGGGAAAACAACTACCCACAATCCATAGTGGGAAAACAGGCTGCCTAAGTATGGTTCTCAGAGACAACGATTGACAGCTGCCTCTGATTGGGAATCATACCAGGCCAAACACCTAGAAATATAACACACAGAACAAAACATAGAATGCCCACCCTAACTCACACCCTGACCAAACTAAAATAGAGACATAAAAAGGGAACTAAGGTCTGGACGTGACAATAACTTTTTGAAAATTATTATTTGTGTCATTCTCAAAACCTTTGGCCACGACTGTACATTATTGTTTCACTGTTTTTGTGAATTTGGTCAGCTGAATCTCTGTTAAAGCACTGTTGTATTTCAGAAGGTGGAAGTAACAGAAATAAATAAAAAGTAGTCTAGTGGAAGTAACAGATCTAAGCAGAGTTGTAGAATCGAGTTACATAACTTTGACTCAAGTCACAAATTTGATGACTAAAGTCTTGATATAATAGAAAATAAAAATAACTTGAGACTTGACTTGAGCCTCAAGACTCTGGACTCAACTTGACTTGAGACTGATGACTTGAATCCTGACTGGTTGCGTCACTGCCTGGAATGGCAAATGTCGACCTCCGACCGCATGGCCCTACAAACGGTAGGCCCAGTACATCACTTTTTATTTATTCTTATTTCACCTTTATTTAAACAGGAACACCAGTTGAGAAAAAGGTCTCATTTACAAATGCAAACCAACCCAAGAAAGAGCAAAGCAGTGCGACAAAAACAACACAGTTACACATAAACAAACGTACAGTCAATAACACAATAGTAAAATCTATGTAAAGTGTGTGCAAACATAGAAGATTAGGGAGGTAAGGCAATAAATAGGCCATAGAAACGAAATAATTATAATTTAGCCTTAAGGCTGGAGTGATAGATGTGCAGATGATGATGTGCAAGTGAGATACTGGGGTGCAAAAAGAGAAAATAAATAACAATATGGTGATGTGGTAGTTGAGTATGCTATTTACAGATTGGCTGTGTACATGTACAGCGATCGGTAAGCTGCTCTGACAGCTGATGCTTAAAGATAGAGAGGGAGATATGTCTCCAGCTTCAGTGATTTTTGCAATTCGTTTCAGTCATTGGCAGCAGAGAACTGGAAGGAAAGGCGCCCAACAGAGGTGTTGGCTTTGGGGATGACCAGTGAAATATACCTGCTGGAGTGCATGCTATGGGTGGGTGTTGCTATGGTGACCAGTGAGCTGAGATAAGGCGGGGCTTTCACTAGCAAAGACTTACAGGTGACC
Source organism: Oncorhynchus masou masou (assembly GCF_036934945.1). Lineage (NCBI taxonomy): Eukaryota > Metazoa > Chordata > Actinopteri > Salmoniformes > Salmonidae > Oncorhynchus > Oncorhynchus masou. The sequence continues at coordinate 2,588 of NW_027015728.1, forward strand.
TGGATCCAGTGTGTTTGGCGACGAATATGTCGCAAGGGCCAGCCAACAAGAGCATACAGGTCGCAGTGGTGGGTAGTATATGGGGCTTTGGTATCACTGGGGCTAAGCTTCCTGCCATCCAGGACCTCTATACCAGGCGGTGTCAAGAACCTACAAATTGTCAACAACTCCAGCCAGCCTAGTCATAGACTATTTTCTCTGCTACCACCCAGCAAGTGGTACCGGAGCGCCAAGTCGAGGTCCAAGTGCCTTTTAAACAGCTTCTACCCCCAAGCCATAATACACTTGAACCTCTAATCAAATGGCTACCCAGACTATTTGCATTGCACCCCCCTTTTACACCACTGCTACTCTGTTGTTATCATCTATGCATAGTCACTTTAATAACTCTAACTACATATACATAGAGTGCCTTGCGAAAGTATTCGGCCCCTTGAACTTTGCGACCTTTTGCCACATTTCAGGCTTCAAACATAAAGATATAAAACTGTATTTTTTTGTGAAGAATCAACAACAAGTGGGACACAATCATGAAGTGGAACGACATTTATTGGATATTTCAAACTTTTTTAACAAATCAAAAACTGAAAAATTGGGCGTGCAAAAATTATTCAGCCCCCTTAAGTTAATACTTTGTAGCGCCACCTTTTGCTGCGATTACAGCTGTAAGTCGCTTGGGGGTATGTCTCTATCAGTTTTGCACATCAAGAGACTGGGAAATGTTTTCCCATTCCTCCTTGCAAAACAGCTCGAGCTCAGTGAGGTTGGATGGAGGAGCATTTGTGAACAGCAGTTTTCAGTTCTTTCCACAGATTCTCGATTGGATTCAGGTCTGGACTTTGACTTGGCCATTCTAACACCTGGATATGTTTATTTTGAACCATTCCATTGTAGATTTTGCTTTATGTTTTGGATCATTGTCTTGTTGGAAGACAAATCTCCGTCCCAGTCTCAGGTCTTTTGCAGACTCCATCAGGTTTTCTTCCAGAATGGTCCTGTATTTGGCTCCATCCATCTTCCCCCATAAATTCTAACCATCTTCCCTGCCCTGCTGAAGAAAAGCAGGCCCAAACCATGATGCTGCCACCACCATGTTTGACAGTGGGTATGGGTATGTTCAGGGTGATGAGCTGTGTTGCTTTACGCCAAACATAACGTTTTGCATTATTTGCCAAAAAGTTCAATTTTGGTTTCATCTGAACAGAGCACCTTCTTCCTCATGTTTGGTGTGTCTCCCAGGTGGCTTGTGGCAAACTTTAAAGGGCCCTACACACTGCGGACCCAGCTTTCGGCAGGGCAAGCAGAGAGGTAGGTTTCAGGTCGAGAGCCAGACCATGGCCCCTGGTACAAACACGGGGCCTCACTGCGTAGCGGTCAGCACTCCTCTTCTGCCGTCCACTCGCTTGTCGTAGAGATTCCTGGACGGCCCTCCAGGCCTCCTTGTAGCGCTGTGTACCCATTCCTCCACGCAGGAGCCTCGGTCTGGCTCGGATGCCATGGTGCCAGGACCGCTGGTACCCCAACACACACTGAAAAGGGGACACGTTAGTAGAGGAGTGGCGTGTGAGTTCTGGGCCATTTCAGCCCAGGAATGTATCGTGCCCCTCCCCTGGCCGATCCTGGCAATACGACCGCAGAAATCTACCCACACTCCTGGTTCAGTCTCTCCACCTGCCCATTACTCTCGGGGTGATAACCGGAGGTCAGGCTGACAGAGACCCCCAAACGCTCCATGAAAGCCCTCCATACCCGAGACGTGAATTGGGGGCCCGAACAGAAACGATGTCCTCCGGCACCCCGTAGTGCCGAAAGACATGGGTGAATAATGCCTCCGCAGTCTGTAGAGCTGTAGTGATACTGGGCAACGGGAGGAGACGGCAGGACTTAGAGAACCGATCACAATCACTAGAACCCTGGTGTTCCCCTGAGACAGCCGGAAGATCGGTCAGGAAATCTACTGATAGATGTGACCATGTCCACTGTGGAACGCGGGAGGGGTTGTGTTTCCCTCTAGGAAGGTGCCTAGGAGCCTTACTCTGGGCGCACACCGAACAGGAGGAGACATAACCCTTAACGTCCTTAGCCAAAGTAGGCCACCAATACCTCCCTGAAGGCTCCCCACTGTCCTCGTCACCCCAGGGTGACCCGAGGAGGGTAGGACGTGAGCCCACCGAATCAGAATGTCCCGAACACCAAGCGGTGCGTCCTTCGCCCCGCCGGACACTGAGGCGGAGCAGGTTCCGTCCGTAACGCCCGCTCGATGTCCGAGTCCACCTCCCATACCACTGGTGCTACCAGCTTTGAGGCAGGAAGGATGGGGTAGGTTCGGTGGACCTCCCTCCGTGTCGTAAAGGCGGGATAGTGCGCCAGCCTTCACGTTCTGGGAGCCCGGTCTATAAGACAAAGTAAACCGGAACCGGGTGAAGAACATGGCCCACCTTGCCTGACGTGGGTTAAGTCTCCTAGCTGCCCGAATATACTCCAGATTCTGGTGGTCAGTCCAGATGAGAAAGGGGTGCTTAGCCCCCTCAAGCCAGTGTCTCCACACCTTCAGAGCTCTAACCACCGCTAGCAACTCCCGGTCACCCACATCATAGTTACGCTCCGCTGGGCTGAGCTTCGCTGAGAAGAAAGCGCAGGGGCGGAGTTTTGCATGGCGTGCCCGAGCGCTGTGATAGCACGGCCCCCACCCCAGCCTCGGACGCGTCCACCTCCACTATGAATGCTAGAGAGGAGTCCGGATGTGCCAACACGGGTGCATCAGTGAACAACGCCTTCAACTTGTTGAATGCTCCGTCCGCCTCTGCTGACCACTGCAACCGCACCGGGCCCCCTTTCAGCAGTGAGGTAATGGGAGCCGCTACCTGGCCAAAACCCCGGATAAACCTCCGGTAGTAGTTGGCAAAACCCAAAACTGCTGCACCTCCTTTACCATGCTCGGAGTCGGCCAATTACGCACGGCCCTAATGCGGTCGTACTCCATCACCACCCCCGAGGTGGAAATGCGATAACCCAGAAAAGAGACAGCTCGTTTAGAGAACACGCATTTCTAAGCCTTCACATATAGGTCATGCTCCAGCAGTCTCCCAAGCACCTTGCGTACCAAAGACACATGCGTGGGGTAAGTGGCCGAGTAGATCAGAATGTCATCAATATAAACAACCACTCCCTGCCCGCACAGGTCCCTGAGAATCTCGTCTACAAAGGATTGAAAAACGGCTGGAGCATTCTTTAACCCATACGGCATGACGAGGTACTCATAGTGGCCTGATGTGGTACTAAATGCGGTTTTCCACTCATCTCCCTTCCGAATACGCACCAGACTATATGCACTCCTGAGATTCAGTTTTGTGAAGAACTGCGCTCCGTGGAATGATTCCACCGCCGTAGCGATGAGAGGTAGAGGGTAATTATACCCCACTGTGATGGCGTTTAGACCTCTATAATCAATACACGGACGCAAACCTCCCTCCTTTTTCCTCACAAAAAAGAAACTCGAGGAGACCGGTGAGATGGAGGGCCGAATGTACCCTGTCCCAGCGACTCCGTGACATATGTATCCATCGCCAACGTCTCCTCCTGGGACAACGGGTACACGTGACTCTTGGGAAGCGCAGCGTTTACCTGGAGATCTATCGTACAATCCCTTCCCGGTCGATAAGTTGGTAATTTAGTCGCTTTCACTTTACTGAAAATGCAGGCGAATCAATAATAAAAAGACTGATGCGCTCCCTATGATTCCCCTGCGTCACCATGTCCAGTGGGACTGTGGTCTCCTGACCACCCCTGACCCTAATGGCAGTGTCAGGATTTGGCCAGGGTTGTTCCGGGTTTTGGTCACTAGATGCCCCCATTGTGCTTTTTGACCTTATGTTTTTCCCTTGTTCCCCATTATTATTTGCACCTGTGCCTCGTTTTCCCTGATTGTATTTAAACCCTTAGTTCCCTCAGTTCTGTGCTCTGTGTTTGTATGTTAGCACCCAGCCCTAGTGTTCTGTGTATTCTTGTCGATTCCGGTGGATGCTCTTGTGGAATTCTGTTTTTGTTTTTGAGTATCTCTTGAGGCTTTTTTGTGCTATTCCTACCACCTTTTGGATTTGCCATTTTTGTATTTAAGGACTTCTCCTTTTTGCTTTATTAAATACACCGTCTTAAGTACTGCATCTTCTGGGTTCCTGACCCTAGTTGGTTACGTGACTGTTTCTCACTCCGGAGACCCAGGTTCGTAACCGGGTCCTGACAACCGGCCTCTAGGAGTGCACGGGAAAGGGAGAATCTATCGGCACAAGCGGAACCCTAACTTAAGGGCGAGTCCTTGATCCATAAAGTTCCCAGCTGCGCCTGAATCGACTAGCGCCTATGCTGGAAGAGGGAAAAAAGTGGAAGGAAAAAGTTAAGACAAACAGGTGGCAACAAAGGGGTTCTGGGTGAGTTTGATGCTGACTCACCTGGGGTGATCGAGAAGCGTTCCGCCTGCCATCTCTACTCCCAGACGGACCCCCTCAGTACTTGTGTGTATAAGTGTAACAGTATAACTTTAAACCGTCCCTCGCCCATACCCAGGCAATTCGAACCAGGGACCCTCTGCACACATCAACAACAGTCACCCACGAAGCATCGTTACCCATCACTCTACAAAAGCCACGGCCCTTGCAGGGCAAGGGGAACCACTACTTCAAGGTCTCAGAGCAAGTGACGTCACCAATTGAAACGCTATTTAGCACGCACCACCGCTAACTAGCTAGCCGTTTCACATCCGTTACATGAGGTAGTAGTTTTGGAATTGTTAGTTTAGATTACTCGTTGGTTATTACTGCATTGTCGGAACTAGAAGCACAAGCATTTCACTACACTCAAATTAACATCTGCTAACCATGTGTATGTGACAAATACAATTTAATTTGATTTGAGTGTGATGAAGATGAATGTACCAATGGATGTGGAAATTGCCTTTTACATTGTAGAATCAGTTTATTGTTTGTAATTGCCAATTGGTTAATAGTGGTTCTAGGGCCAAGTGCCTATATTATGTAGGCCTTCCTTTTTGAGCTCTTGTTAGACAGATACGATTTGGCTTCTCAAGACGAGGTTGTACAGTCTTGCCCTCTACCTGTGTCGTTCTCAGATTGTATCAGGCTTCTGACCTGTTCTCGAGGCTTTTTATTTTGGGCTATTGCCTGTGTATATTTGATAAATCTACTTGTACATTTTGAATGATATGGCGTTTTTACCATTGGATCAACAAGACCTGTAAGTAAATTTAACTCTGAGTATGTCAACTTGCCTGGCCTTCATGATTGCATACCCTTATTTTATGAGTGCATAGGCTAATCAAAATGTGTTGTAGACAAAACAATGAAAAGTGCTGTCTGGTAGCCTAAATAAATAGACAAAATTTGTAGTTGAACAAGTCATTGTATGTACAGACTTGAGTCTTCACTTGAAAACTTGTGACTTGACTTGCTCTTAGAATGCACGACTTGGACTTGACTCGAACCTTGACCTGTTATACTTTGGACTCGACTTGAGACTTGGACCTTGAGACTTGCTTGTGACCCGAATAATAGTGACTTGGTCCTACCTCTGGATCTAAGTCATTTTGTGTACTCTTAATGTGTGCTATCTTTCAAACAAGCAAACCTGATCGTCTAAACTTTGCTTGTTCTTTATATCTGCCTCTGTATGGTTTTCCTTTAATGGGCCAAGAACCTGTCTAATTGTGAGGCAGTAACTGAAGCGGCCGGATCAAACAGTGAGTTGTAAGACAGAATGTTCAGTGCTCACCTCTCTTAGAGGCTTTTATTTGCAATATTAACAGGTGCAGGACTAATTGGCCAATAAAATATGTACAGAAAATGACAAACAGAACGTTGACAAAGACTTGAATAAATCAACCATTCTCAGTATAAACTATTCCTGCAACAATTCTTTGCCTATAACAAAACTCAGGTAAAACTCTACTCTAGCAAACCTGTTACCTGCGCAGCCTGCTCTCCCCAGGGAAAAGCTTAAGTGTTCTTTCCAGGAATTCCTTCAGCTAGGAATGTTCCATCATGATAGCCCCAAAACACATTTCTACCATAAATGCGTAATTTCCCATGGACATATCATAAACAACCGTTTTCATTAACACACACACACACTTCAATAACTTTTGCCATAACTTCTACTTCAAGTCACATTTTTATATCTTTTTATTTCTCATTTATTTAACGAGGCAAGTCAGTTAAATAACAAATTCTTATTTTCAATGACAGGGGGTTAACTGCCTTGTTCAGGAGGAACTACAGATTTTAACTTTGTCAGCTCAGGGGTTCAATCTTGCAACCTTACAGTTACTAGTCCAACGCTCTAACCACTAGGCTACCTGCTACCTGCCACAATACACAGTCAAGAAGTAATTCACCCCGCAACAATTAATCACTTTGATTATTCTCATCAACCAATAAATGTTCCTCGATGAGACTAATTTGCATCATGCGTAATGTACACCTGCACTTCAAGCAAACAGCACGGCGTTTCAAATCAAATCAAATTTTATTTGTCACATACACATGGTTAGCAGATGTTAATGCGAGTGTAGCTAAATGCTTGTGCTTCTAGTTCCGACAATGGAGTAATAACCAACAAGTAATCTAACTAACAATTCCTAAACTACTGTCTTATACACAGTGTAAGGGGATAAAGAATATGTACATAAGGATATATGAATGAGTGATGGTACAGAGCAGCATAGGCAAGATAAAGTAGATGGTATTGAGTACAGTATATACATATGAGATGAGTATGTAAACAAAGTGGCATAGTTAAAGTGGCTAGTGATACATTTATTACATAAGGATGCAGTCGATGATATAGAGTACAGTATATACGTATGCATATGAGATGAATAATGTAGGGTAAGTAACATTATATAAGGTAGCATTGTTTAAAGTGGCTAGTGATATATTTACATCATTTCCCATCAATTCACATTATTAAAGTGGCTGGAGTTGAGTCAGTGTCAGTGTGTTGGCAGCAGCCACTCAATGTTAGTGGTGGCTGTTTAACAGTCTGATGGCCTTGAGATAGAAGCTGTTTTCAGTCTCTCGGTCCCAGCTTTGATGCACCTGTACTGACCTCGCCTTCTGGATGATAGCGGGGTGAAGAGGCAGTGGCTCGGGTGGTTGATGTCCTTGATGATCTTTATGGCCTTCCTGTAACATTGGGTGGTGTAGGTGTCCTGGAGGGCAGGTAATTTGCCCCCGGTGATACGTTGCAAGCAGCAGACCTCACTACCCTCTGGAGAGCCTTACGGTTGAGGGCGGAGCAGTTGCCGTACCAGGCGGTGATACAGCCCGCCAGGATGCTCTCGATTGTGCATCTGTAGAAGTTTGTGAGTGCTTTTGGTGACAAGCTGAATTTCTTCAGCCTCCTGAGGTTGAAGAGGCGCTGCTGCGCCTTCTTCACGATGCTGTCTGTGTGAGTGGACCAATTCAGTTTGTCTGTGATGTGTATGCCGAGGAACTTAAAACTTGCTACTCTCTCCACTACTGTTCCATCGATGTGGATAGGGGGTGTTCCCTCTGCTGTTTCCTGAAGTCCACAATCATCTCCTTAGTTTTGTTGACGTTGAGTGTGAGGTTATTTTCCTGACACCACACTCCGAGGGCCCTCACCTCCTCCCTGTAGGCCGTCTCGTCGTTGTTGGTAATCAAGCCTACCGCTGTTGTGTCGTCCGCAAACTTGATGATTGAGTTGGAGGCGTACGTGGCCAATGCGCAGTCGTGGGTGAACAGGGAGCACAGGAGAGGGCTCAGAACGCACCCTTGTGGGGCCCCAGTGTTGAGGATCAGCGGGGAGGAGATGTTGTTACCTACCCTCACCACCTGGGGCGGCCCGTCAGGAAGTCCAGTACCCAGTTGCACAGGCGGGGTCGAGACCCAGGGTCTCGAGCTTGATGACGAGCTTGGAGGGTACTATGGTGTTGAATGCCGAGCTGTAGTCGATAAACAGCATTCTCACAGAGGTATTCCTCTTGTCCAGATGGGTTAGGGGAGTGTGCAGTGTGGTTGAGATTGCATCGTCTGTGGACCTATTTGGGCGGTAAGCAAATTGGAGTGGGTCTAGGGTGTCAGGTAGGGTGGAGGTGATATGGTCCTTGACTAGTCTCTCAAAGCACTTCATGATGACGGAAGTGAGTGCTACGGGACGGTAGTCGTTTAGCTCAGTTACCTTAGCTTTCTTGGGGAACAGGAACAATGGTGGCCCTCTTGAAGCATGTGGGAACAGCAGACTGGTATAGGGATTGATTGAATATGTCCGTAAACACACCAGCCAGCTGGTCTGCGCATGCTCTGAGGGCGCGGGGTGGGGGATGCCGTCTGGGCCTGCAGCCTTGCGAGGGTTAACACGTTAAATGTTTTACTCACCTCGGCGCAGAAGGAGAGACCGCATGTTTTTATTTAGTTATTT
>NW_027015729.1:0-11040 GCF_036934945.1 Oncorhynchus masou masou
AGAGAGAGTGGGGGGAGAGAGAGTGGGGGAGAGAGAAGGAGATGGTGAAAGGTAATCTTTCTGAACTTTGGAGAGAGAGAGGAGGAGAGAGTGGGGGAGAGAGAAGGAGATGGTGAAAGAGTAATCTTTCTGAACTATGAAAGAGAGGAGAGAGAGTGGGGAGAGAGAGTGGGGGAGAGAGAAGTGAGAGGGAGAGAGGTAGTGGAGGAAGAGAGAGGAGGAGAGAGAGTGGGGGAGAGAGAAGGAGATGGTGAAAGGTAATCTTTCTGAACTTTGAAAGAGGAGAGAGAGTGGGGGAGAGAGTGAGTGGGAGAGAGAGTGGGGGGAGAGAGAGTGGAGGAAGAGAGATGGGGGAGAGAGAGTGGGGGAGAGAGAAGAGAGATGGTGAAAGGTAATCCTTCTGAACTTTGAAAAGAGGGAGAGAGAGTAGAGGGAGAGAGAGAGTGGGGGAGAGAGAGTGGGGGGAGAGAGAGAAGGAGATGGTGAAAGGTAATCTTTCTGAACTATGAAAGAGGGAGAGAGAGAGTGGGGGAGAGAGAGGAGTGGGGGAGAGAGAAGGAGATGGTGAAAGGTAATCTTTCTGAACTATGAAAGAGAGGGAGAGAGAGTGGGGGGAGAGAGAGTGGGGAGAAGGAGATGGTGAAAGGTAATCTTTCTGAACTTTGAAAGAGGGAGAGAGAGTGGGGGGAGAGAGATCTGATCCATTTAAACTATTAAGCTACAGGAAGACGAGAGTTGGTTTCAAGATGATGCAAGATAGAGGGTTTGGGAAGAGGTGGAATGGGTAGAAAGGATGGAGAAGGAGAAATGGATAGAGGGGAGTAGGTAAGCAATGGAGAGTGAGTGGCAGGGAGCCAGAAAGCCTAGAGGTTACGAGCGTTGGGCCGGTAACTGAAAGATCACTGGTTCGAATCCCCAAGTCGCCTAGGTGAAAAATCTGTCTGTGCCCTTGAGCAAGGCACTTAACCCTGGTTGCTCTGGATAAAATAGTCTGATAAATGACAGTTGTAAAAGAAAGGGAATTTAGTGGGATGATGATTTAGGAGATTGCTTGTTCTTGAAGACCTTTACTATCAACAAACTATTATTCCAAATTCACGTGTTCAACCTACAACATACTTCACATTTCATCCACTGTAAAAAGCTGTCCAGTGGGATTTTCAGCTCTTCCTTACTCTTTCACGATTGGTTGAGAGTGCAGGACTAGCCAATGAGGTCAGTTGTGATGTGTGTGTGTTGATGTGTGGACAGCCCAACTGACATCAAAGGCAGGACACAGACTGGTCCCATTGTGTTAACTGCATAACGCCACCTCTGATCCAAGCCTTGCATCATGTTATATCCTTTGTGCATGTATGAGTGTCTGTGTGGTTGAAAGTGTGATGGTGGAACACTTGAAAAAGAGAGAGAGTGTGTGTGAGGGAATAGGAGACAGGCCAGAGCGAGAGAGGCAGGAGGGAGAAGGGAGAGAGTATGGGAGTGGTAGAGAGACAGTGTGAGGATGGGATGGGAGTGGTAGAGAGAGACAGTGTGAGGATGGGAGTGGTAGAGAGACAGTGAGGATGGGAGTGGTAGAGAGACAGGAGGATGGGAGTGGTAGAAAGACAGTGTGAGGATGGGAGCAGAGAGAGACAGTGTGTGGAGGATGGGAGTGGCAGAGAGACAGTGTGTGGAAGGATGGAGTGGTAGAGAGACAGTGTGTGGGACGATGGGAGTGGAGAGACAGGGTGAGGATGGGAGGAGAGAGAGACAGGTGGAGGATGGAGTGGTAGAGACAGTGGGAGGATGGGGAGTGGTAGAGAGACAGTGTGTGTGTGGGAGGATGGGAGTGGTAGAGAGACAGTGTGAGGATGGGAGTGGTAGAGAGACAGACAGTGTGTGAGAGACAGGTGGGAGGATGGAGTGGTAGAACAGTGTGAGGATGGGAGTGGAAGAGACAGTGTGTGTAGGAGGATGGGAGTGGTAGAGAGACAGTGTGTGTGTGAGGATGGGAGTGGTAGAGAGACAGTGTGTGGGAGTGGTAGAGAGTGTGTGAGGATGGGAGTGGTAGAGAGACAGTGATGTGTAGGAGGATGGGAGTGGTAGAGAGACAGTGTGTGTGAGGATGGGAGTGGTAGAGAGACAGTGTGAGGATGGGAGTGGTAGAGAGACAGGAGGATGGGAGTGGTAGAGACAGCAGGAGGATGGGAGTGGAAGGATGTAGGAGGATGGTAGAGAGACAGTGTGAGGATGGGAGTGGTAGAGAGACAGTGTGAGGATGGGAGTGGTAGAGACAGTGTGAGGATGGGAGTGGTATAGAGACAGTGTGAAGATGGGAGTGGTAGAGAGACAGTGTGTGTGTGAGAATGGGAGTGGTAGAGACAGTGTGTGTGAGGATGGGAGTGGTAGAGACAGTGTGTGTGGGAGGATGGGGTGTAGTAGGGAACAGTGTGTGTGGGAGGATGGGAGTGGTAGAGAGACAGTGTGTGGAGGATGGGAGTGGTAGAGACAGTGTGTGTAGGATGATGGGAGTGGTAGAGAGACAGTGTGTGTGGGAGGATGGGAGTGGTAGAGACAGTGTGTGTGTGGGGGAGGATGGGAGTGGTAGAGAGACAGTGTGTGTGTGAGGATGGGAGTGGTAGAGAGACAGTGGTGGGGGAGGATGGGAGTGGTAGAGAGACAGTGTGAGGATGGGAGAGGTAGAGAGACAGTGTGGGAGTTGTAGAGAGAGAGAGACAGTGTGAGGATGGGAGTTGTAGAGAGACAGTGTGGAGTGGGATGGGAGTGGTGAGGATGGGGAGGGTAGAGAGACAGTGTGTGTGGGAGGATGGGGAGTGGTAAGAGACAGTGTGTGTGAGGATGGGAGTGGTAGAGAGACAGTGTGAGGATGGGAGTGGTAGGGACAGTGTGATGGGAGTGGCAGAGAGACAGTGTGAGGGGTGGGTGTGGTAGAGGAGATGTGTGTGAGGATGGGAGTGGTAGAGAGACAGTGTGATGGATGGGAGTGGTAGAGGATGGGAGTGTAGAGGATGGTTGTCATAGAGAGACAGTGTGTGTGTCAGGATGGGAGTGGTAGAGACAGTGTGTGTGTGAGGATGGGAGTAGTAGAGAGACAGTGTGAGGATGGGAGTGGTAGAGAGACAGTGTGAGGATGGTTGTCGTAGAGAGACGGTGTGTGTGTGAGGATGGGAGTGGTAGAGAGACAGTGTGTGTGAGGATGGGAGTGGTAGAGAGACAGTGTGTGTGTGAGGATGAGAGTGGTAGAGAGACAGTGTGTGTGAGGATGAGAGTGGTAGAGAGACGGTGTGTGTGTGAGGATGAGAGTGGTAGAGAGACAGTGTGAGGATGGGAGTGGTAGAGAGACAGTGTGAGGATGGGAGTGATAGAGAGACAGTGTGAGGATGGGAGTGGTATAGAGACAGTGTGAAGATGGGAGTGGTAGAGAGACAGTGTGAGGATGGGAGTGGTAGAGAGACAGTGTGTGTGTGAGGATGGGAGTGGTAGAGAGACAGTGTGAGGATGGGAGTGGTAGAGAGACAGTGTGAGGATGGGAGTGGTAGAGAGACAGTGTGAGGATGGGAGTGGTAGAGAGACAGTGTGTGTGAGGATGGGAGTGGTAGAGACAGTGTGTGTAGGATGATGGGAGTGGTAGAGAGACAGTGTGTGTGTGTGGATGGGAGTGGTAGAGAGAGTGTGTGAGAGAATGGGATTGGTAGAGAGACAGCGTGTGTGTGAGGATGGGAGTGGTCGAGAGACAGTGTGAGGATGGGAGTGGAAAAGAGACAGTGAGGATGGGAGTGGTAGAGAGACAGTGTGTGTGGGAGGATGGGAGTGGCAGAGAGACAGTGTGTGTGGGAGGATGGGAGTGGTAGAGAGACAGTGTGTGTGGGAGGATGGGAGTGGTAGAGAGAGTGTGTGTGGGAGGATGGGGGTGGTAGAGAGACAGTGTGTGTGGGGGGATGGGAGTGGTAGAGAGACAGTGTGAGGATGAGAGTGGTAGAGAGACAGTGAGGATGGGAGTGGTAGAGAGAGTGTGTGTGGGAGGATGGGAGTGGTAGAGAGACAGTGTGTGTGTGAGGATGGGAGTGGTAGAGAGACAGTGTGTGTGTGGGAGGATGGGAGTGGTAGAGAGACAGTGTGTGTGTGAGGATGGGAGTGGTAGAGAGACAGTGTGTGTGTGAGGATGGGAGTGGTAGAGAGACAGTGTGTGTGGGAGGATGGGAGTGGTAGAGAGACAGTGTGTGTGGGAGGATGGGAGTGGTAGAGAGACAGTGTGTGTGGGGAGGATGAGTGGTAGAGAGACAGTGTGTGTGGGAGGATGGGAGTGGTTGAGAGACAGTGTGTGGGAGGATGGGAGTGGTAGAGAGAGTGTGTGTGTGGGAGGATGGGAGTGGTAGAGAGACAGTGTGTGTGGGAGTGGTAGAGAGACAGTGTGAGGATGGGAGTGGTAGAGAGACAGTGTGAGGATGGGAGTGGTAGAGACAGTGTGTGAGGATGGGAGTGGTAGAGAGACAAGGTGAGGAGTGTGTGTGAGGATGGGGGTGGTGAGGATGGGAGTGGTAAGAGACAGTGTGTGTTAGGAGGATGGGAGTGGTAGAGAGACAGTGTGAGGATGGGAAGTGGTAGAGAGACAGTGTGAGGATGGGAGTGGTAGAGAGACAGTGTGTGTGTGTGAGGATGGGAGTGGTAGAGAGACAGTGTGTGTGAGGATGGGAGTGGTAGAGAGACAGTGTGAGGATGGGAGTGGTAGAGAGACAGTGTGAGGATGGGAGTGGTAGAGACAGTGTGTGTGAGGATGGGAGTGGTAGAGACAGTGTGTGTAGGATGATGGGAGTGGTAGAGAGACAGTGTGTGTGTGTGGATGGGAGTGGTAGAGAGAGTGTGTGAGAGAATGGGATTGGTAGAGAGACAGCGTGTGTGTGAGGATGGGAGTGGTCGAGAGACAGTGTGAGGATGGGAGGGTAGAGAGACAGTGTGTGTGTGAGGATGGGAGTGGTAGAGAGACAGTGTGTGTGGGAGGATGGGGGTGGTAGAGAGCAGTGTGTGTGGGAGGATGGGAGTGGTAGAGAGACAGTGTGTGTGGGAGGATGGGAGTGGTAGAGAGACAGTGTGGGAGGATGGGGGTGGAAGAGACAGTGTGTGTGTGGGAGGATGGAGTGGTAGAGAGACAGTGTGAGGATGAGAGTGGTAGAGAGACAGTGGGAGGATGGGAGTGGTAGAGACAGTGTGGGATGACGAATGGGAGGATGGGAGACGGGTAGAGAGACAGTGTGGTGTCTGATGGATGGGAGTGGTAGAGAGACAGTGAGGTGTGGGAGGATGGGAGTGGTAGAGAGACAGTGTGTGTGTGAGGATGGGAGTGGTAGAGAGACAGTGTGTGTGTGAGGATGGGGGGAGTGGTAGAGCGACAGTGTGCGTGCGTGGGAGGATGGGAGGGAAGAGAGACAGTGTGAAAGTGTGTGGGAGGATGGGAGTGGTAGAGAGACAATGTGTGTGGGAGGACGGGGAGTGGTAGAGAGACAGTGTGAGGATGGGAGGTGACGGAGAGAGACAGTGTGAGGATGGATGAGTGGGAGAGAGACAGTGTGAAGATGGGAGTGGTAGAGAGACAGTGTGAGGATGGGAGTGGTAGAGAGACAGTGGGAGGACGGGGAGTGGCAGAGAGAGACAGGTGTGCGGGAGGATGGGAGTGGTAGAGAGACAGGGAGGATGGAAGTGGTAGAGAGACAGTGTGAGGATGGGAGTGGTAGAGAGAGTGTGAGGTGGGAGAATGAGGATTGGGAGGAGAGACAGAGACAGTGGGAGGGATGGGAGTGGTAGAGAGACAGTGTGTGTGTGTGATGGGATGGGAATGAGAGAAAGAGAGACATTGAGGATGGGAGTGGTAGAGAGACAGTGAGGGGAGTGGAAGAGAGACAGTGAGGATGGGAGTGGGAGAGACATGGGGAGGATGGGAGTGGCAGAGAGAGTGTGTGTGGGAGGATGGGAGTGGTAGAGAGACAGTGTGTGTGGGAGGATGGGAGTGGTAGAGAGAGTGTGGGAGGATGGGGGTGAGTAGAGAGACAGTGTGTGTGGGGGATGGGAGTGGTAGAGAGACAGTGTGAGGATGAGAGTGGTAGAGACACAGGAGGATGGGAGTGGTAGAGAGTGTGTGGGAGGACGGGGAGTGGTAGAGAGACAGTGTGTGTGTGAGGATGGGAGTGGTAGAGAGACAGTGTGTGGGAGGATGGGAGTGGCAGAGAGACAGTGTGTGTGTGAGGATGGGAGTGGTAGAGAGACAGTGTGTGTGTGAGGATGGGAGTGGTAGAGAGACAGTGTGTGTGGGAGGATGTGAGTGGTAGAGAGACAGTGTGTGTGGGAGGATGGGAGTGGTAGAGAGACAGTGTGTGTGTGAGGATGGGAGTGGTAGAGAGACAGTGTGTGTGGGAGGATGGGAGTGGTTGAGAGACAGTGTGTGGGAGGATGGGAGTGGTAGAGAGACAGTGTGTGTGTGGGAGGATGGGAGTGGTAGAGAGACAGTGTGTGTTAGGAGGATGGGAGTGGTAGAGAGACAGTGTGAGGATGGGAGTGGTAGAGAGACAGTGTGAGGATGGGAGTGGTAGAGAGACAGTGTTAGGATGGGAGTGGTAGAGAGACAGTGTGAGGATGGGAGTGGTAGAGAGACAGTGTGAGGATGGGAGTGGTAGAGAGACAGTGTGAGGATGGGAGTGGTAGAGAGACAGTGTGTGGGGAGGATGGGGAGTGGTAGAGAGACAGTGTGGAGGGATGGGAGTGATAGAGAGACAGTGAGGATGGGAGTGGTAGCAGAAGACATTGTGCAGGATGAGTGGTATAGAGACAGTGTGAAGATGGGAGTGGTAGAGAGACAGTGTGTGTGTGAGAATGGGAGTGGTAGAGACAGTGTGTGTGAGGATGGGAGTGGTAGAGACAGTGTGTGTAGGATGATGGGAGTGGTAGAGAGACAGTGTGTGTGGGAGGATGGGAGTGGTAGAGAGACAGTGTGTGTAGGATGATAGAGTGGTAGAGAGACAGTGTGTGTAGGATGATGGGAGTGGTAGAGACAGTGTGTGTAGGATGATGGGAGTGGTAGAGAGACAGTGTGTGTAGGATGATGGGAGTGGTAGAGAGACAGTGTGTGTAGGAGGATGGGAGTGGTAAAGAGACAGTGTGTGTGTGAGGATGGGAGTGGTAGAGAGACAGTGTGAGGATGGGAGTGGTAGAGAGACAGTGTGAGGATGGGAGTGGTAGAGAGACAGTGTGAGGATGGGAGTGGTAGAGAGACAGTGTGAGGAGGGGAGTTGTAGAGAGACAGTGTGAGGATGGGAGTTGTAGAGAGACAGTGTGCGGATGGGAGTGGTAGAGAGACAGTGTGTGTGTGAGGATGGGAGTGGTAGAGAGACAGTGTGAGGATGGGAGTGGTAGAGAGACAGTGTGAGGACGGGAGTGGCAGAGAGACAGTGTGAGGGTGGGTGTGGTAGAGAGACAGTGTGGGAGGATGGAGAGTGGTAGAGAGAGAGTGTGTGGAGGATGTGGAGTGGTAGAGAGACAGTGTGAGGATGGTTGGAGGTAGAGAGACAGTGTGAGTCAGGATGGGAGTGGTAGAGACAGTGTGGGTGTGGTAGAGGATGGGAGGGCAGACAGACAGTGTGAGGATGGGGAGTGGGTAGAGAGACAGTGTGAGGATGGGAGTGGAAGAGACGGTGTGTAGGAGGATGGGAGTGGTAGAGAGACAGTGTGTGTGTGAGGATGGAGTGGTAGAGAGACAGTGTGTGTGTGTGTGTGAGGATGAGAGTGGTAGGAGAGACAGTGTGTGGTAGGAGGATGGGAGTGGTAAGCAGACAGTGTGTGTGTGTGAGAGGAATGGGAGTGGTAGAGAGACAGTGGGAGGATGGGAGTGGAAGAGACAGTGTGTAGGAGGATGGGAGTTGTAGAGACAGTGTGAGGATGGGAGTGGTAGAGAGACAGTGTGAGGATGGGAGTGGTAGAGAGACAGTGAGGATGGGAGTGGTAGAGAGACAGTGTGAGGATGGGAGTGGTAGAGAGACAGTGTGGATGGGAGTGGTAGAGAGAGTGTGTGGGAGAATGGGATTGGTAGAGAGACAGCGTGTGTGGGAGGATGGGAGTGGTAGAGCGTGTGTGTGTGAGGATGGGAGTGGTAGAGAGACAGTGTGTGTGGGAGGATGGGAGTGGTAGAGAGACAGTGGGTGTGTGGGAGGATGGGAGTGGTAGAGAGACAGTGTGTGGGATGGGATGGGAGGATGGGGTGGGAAGAGAGACTGCGTGTGTGTGGGAGGATGGGAGTGGTAGAGAGACAGTGTGAGGATGGGGAGGATGGGAGTGGTAGGGAGTGTAGAGAGGGGAGGATGGGAGTGGTAGAGAGACAGTGTGTGTGGGAGGATGGGAGTGGTAGAGAGACAGTGTGTGTGTGGGAGGATGGGAGTGGTAGAGAGACAGTGTGAGGATGGGAGTGGAAGAGACAGTGTGTGCAGTGGAGGATGGGGAGTGTAGAGAGACAGTGTGTGTGTGTGAGGATGGGAATGGTAGAGACAGTGTGTGTAGGAGGATGGAGTGGTAGAGAGACAGTGTGTGTGTGAGGATGGGAGTGGTAGAGAGACAGTGTGAGGATGGGAGCAGAAGAGACAGTGTGTAGGAGGATGGGAGTGGTAGAGAGACAGTGTGTGTAGGATGATGGGAGTGGTAGAGACATTGTGTGTGTGTGAGGATGGGGAGTGGTAGAGAGACACAGTGTGTGTGTGAGGATGGGAGTGGTAGAGAGACAGTGTGTGTGTGAGGATGTGGGAGTGGTAGAGAGACAGTGTGTGTGTGAGGATGGGAGGGTAGAGAGACAGTGTGTGTGGGAGGATGGGAGTGGTAGAGAGACAGTGTGTGTGTGGGAGGATGGGAGTGGTAGAGAGACAGTGTGTGTGTGAGGATGGGAGTGGTAGAGAGACAGTGTGTGTGGGAGGATGGGAGTGGTAGAGAGACAGTGTGTGTGTGGGAGGATGGGAGTGGTAGAGAGACAATGTGT
This sequence comes from Oncorhynchus masou masou, assembly GCF_036934945.1. Classification (NCBI taxonomy): domain Eukaryota; kingdom Metazoa; phylum Chordata; class Actinopteri; order Salmoniformes; family Salmonidae; genus Oncorhynchus; species Oncorhynchus masou. The sequence continues at coordinate 9,008 of NW_027015729.1, forward strand.
GTGGGAGGATGGGAGTGGTAGAGAGACAGTGTGTGTGGGAGGATGGGAGTGGTAGAGAGACAGTGTGTGGGAGGATGGGAGTGGTAGAGAGACAGTGTGTGTGTGAGGATGGGAGTGGTAGAGAGACAGTGTGTGTGGGAGGATGGGAGTGGTAGAGAGACAGTGTGTGTGGGAGGATGGGAGTGGTAGAGAGACAGTGTGTGTGGAGGATGGGAGTGGTAGAGAGACAGTGTGTAGGGATGGGAGTGGTAGAGAGACAGTGTGAGGATGGGAGTGGTAGAGACAGTGTGTGGAGGATGGGATTGTAGAGAGACAGTGTGTGTGTGAGGATGGGAGTGGTAGAGAGACAGTGTGTGTGAGATGGGAGGGGAGGACAGTGGTGTGTAGGAGGACGGATGGTGCAGAGAGACAGTGCGTGGGGAGTGGAGAGAGACATATCGGTGTAGGACGGGGAGTGGCAGAGAGACGTGTGTGTGGGAGGATGGAGTGGCAGAGAGACAGTGTGTGTGTGTGGACGGGGAGTGGCAAACAGTGTGGGCAGGAGGAGGGGAGTGGCAGAGGACAGTGTGTGTGTGAGGATGGGAGTGGCAGGAGACAGCAGGAGGCGGAGGAGAGACGGGGAGGATGGAGAGAGACAGTGGTGTGGGAGGATGGAGTGGTAGAGAGACAGTGTGTGTGTGGGAGGACGGGGAGTGGTAGAGAGACAATGTGCGTGCAGGAGGACGGGAGTGGCAGAGACATCATGCGTGCAGGACGACGGAGCAGACACAGTGTGTGGGAGGATGGGAGCGGGTAGAGAGAGACATCAGTGTGTGGGAGGGAGTGGTAGAGAGACAGCGTGCGTGCGGGAGGATGGGAGTGGTAGAGGAGACAGTGTGTGTGGGGGAGGACGGGGAGTGGTAGAGAGACAGTGTGTGTGTGAGGATGGGGGTGGTAGAGAGACAGTGTGTGGAGGATGGAGTGGTAGAGACAGGGTGTGTGAGGTGGAGTGGGAGAGACGGGGAGATGGGAGTGGAAGAGAGACAGTGCGTGTGGAGGATGGGAGTGGCAGAGAGACAGGTGTGATGAGGATGGGGAGTGGTAGAGAGACAGCGGTGTGGGAGGATGGGAGGGGTAGAGAGCAGCGTGAGGATGGGGAGAGGTAGAGAGACAGTGTGTGTGGGAGGATGGGAGTGGTAGAGAGACAGTGTGAGGATGGGAGTGGAAGAGACAGTGTGTGTAGGAGGATGGGGAGTGGTAGAGAGACAGTGTGTGTGAGGATGAGAGTGGTAGAGAGACAGTGTGTGGAGGATGGGAGTGGTAGAGAGACAGTGTGTGTGTGTGAGGATGGGAGTGGTAGAGAGACATGTGGGAGTAGAAGAGACAGTGTGGTGTAGGAGGATGGAGTGTAGAGAGACAGTGTGAGGATGGGAGTGGTAGAGAGTGTGTGTGAGGATGGGAGTGGTAGAGAGACAGTGTGTGAGGATGGGAGTGGTAGAGAGACAGTGTGAGGATGGGAGTGGTAGAGAGACAGTGTGTGTGTGAGGATGGGAGTGGTAGAGAGACAGTGTGTGAGGGAGGATGGGAGTGAAGAGAGACAGTGTGTGTGTGGGAGGATGGGAGTGGTAGAGAGACAGTGTGTGTGTGGGAGGATGGGAGTGGTAGAGAGACAGTGTGTGTGTGGAGGATGGGAGTGGTAGAGAGACAGTGTGGGCAGGAGTGTGGTGGGAGGATGGGAGGATAGGAGTAGAAGAGACAGTGTGTGTGTGAGGAGGGGGTGGTAGGAGACAGTGTGTAGGAGGACGGGGAGTGGGCAGAGAGACAGTGTGTGTGTGGGGAGGATGGGAGTGGTAGAGAGACAGTGTGTGTGTGGGAGGATGGGGAGTGGTAGAGAGACAGTGTGTGTAGGAGGATGGGAGTGGTAGAGAGACAGTGTGAGGATGGGAGGATGAGACAGTGTGTGTAGAGAGGGAGTGTGTGTGGGAGGATGGGAGTGGTAGAGAGACAGTGTGGGTAGGAGGATGGGAGTGGTAGAGAGACAGTGAGGATGGGAG
>NW_027015730.1:0-11039 GCF_036934945.1 Oncorhynchus masou masou
TGTCTCTCTACATGGCTGTCTGTTTCTCTCTGTCTCTCTCTACATGGCTGCCTGTTTCTCTCTGTGTCTCTCTACATGGCTGTCTGTTTCTCTGTCTCTCTCTACATGGCTGTCTGTTCTCTCTCTGTCTCTCTACATGGCTGTCTGTTACTCTCTGTCTCTCTACATGGCTGTCTGTTTCTCTCTGTCTCTCTACATGGCTGTCTGTTTCTCTCTGTCTCTCTACATGGCTGTCTGTTTCTCTCTCTGTCTCTCTACATGGCTGTCTGTTTCTCTCTCTGTCTCTCTACATGGATATCTGTTCTCTCTCTCTCTACATTGCTGTCTGTTTTTCTCTGTGTCTCTACATGGCTGTCTGTTTCTCTCTGTCTCTCTCTCATGGCTGTCTGTTTCTCTCTGTCTCTCTACATGGCTGTCTGTTTCTCTCTGTCTTTCTCTACATGGCTGTCTGTGTCTCTCTCTGTCTCTCTACATGGCTGTCTGTTTCTCTCTGTCTCTACATGGCTGTCTGTTTCTCTCTCTGTCTCTCTACATGGCTGTCTGTTACTTCCTCTGTCTCTGTGCTACATGGCTGTCTGTGTCTCTCTCTGTCTCTGTACATGGCTGTCTGTGTCTCTCTCTGTCTCTCTACATGGCTGTCTGTTTCTCTCTGTCTCTCTACATGGCTGTCTGTTTCTCTCTTGTCTCTCTACATGGCTGTCTGTTTCTCTCTGTCTCTCTCTCTACATGGCTGTCTGTTCTCTCTGCTCTCTCTACATGGCTGTCTGTTTCTCTCTGTCTCTCTACATGGCTGTCTGTTTCTCTCTGTCTCTCTCTACATGGCTGTCTGTTTCTCTCTCTGTCTCTCTACATGGCTGTCTGTTTCTCTCTGTCTCTCTCCATGGCTGTCTGTTTCTCTCTGTCTCTCTATATGGCTGTCTGTTTCTCTCTCTGTCTTTCTCTACATGGCTGTCTCTTCCTCTCTCTGTCTCTCTACATGGCTGTCTGTTTCTCTCTCTGTCTCTCTCCACGGCTGTCTGTTTCTCTCTCTCTCTTCATGGCTGTCTGTTTCTCTCTGTCTCTCTCTACATGGCTGTCTGTTTCTCTCTCTGTCTCTCTACATGGCTGTCTGTTTCTCTCTGTCTCTCTCCATGGCTGTCTGTTTCTCTCTGTCTCTCTATATGGCTGTCTGTTTCTCTCTCTGTCTCTCTACATGGCTGTCTGTTTCTCTCTGTCTCTCTACATGGCTGTCTGTTTCTCTCTGTCTCTCTCGCTACATGACTGCCTGTTTCTCTCTATCCCTCTCTACATGGCTGTCTGTTTCTCTCTGTCTCTCTCTACATGGCTGCCTGTTTTTCTCTGTGTCTCTACATGGCTGTCTGTTTCTCTCTGTCTTCTCTACATGGCTGTCTGTTTCTCTCTGTCTCTCTCTACATGGCTGTCTGTTTCTCTCTCTGTCTCTCTACATGGCTGTCTGTTTCTCTCTGTCTCTCTACATGGCTGTCTGTTTCTCTCTGTCTCTCTCTACATGGCTGTCTGTTTCTCTCTGTCTCTACATGGCTGTCTGTTTCTCTCTGTCTCTCTACATGGCTGTCTGTTTCCTCTCTGTCTCTCTACATGGCTGTCTGTTTCTCTTCTCTCATGGCTGTCTGTTTCTCTCTCTTACATGGCTGTCTGTTTCTCTCTGTCTCTCTACATGGCTGGCTGTTTCTCTCTGTCTCTACATGGCTGTCTGTTTCTCTGTCTGTCTCTCTACATGGCTGTCTGTTTCTCTCTGTCTCTCTACATGGCTGTCTGTTTCTCTCTGTCTCCTCTACATGGCTGTCTGTTTCTCTCTCGTCTCTCTACATGGCTGTCTGTTTCTACTCTGTCTCTCTACATGGCTGTCTGTTTCTCTCTGTCTCTCTACATGGCTGTCTGTTTCTCTCTGTCTGTCTCTACATGGCTGTCTGTTTCTCTCTGTCTCTCTACATGGCTGTCTGTTTCTCTCTATGTCTCTCTACATGGCTGTCTGTTTCTCTCTGTCTCTCTACATGGCTGTCTGTTTTCTCTGTCTCTACATGGCTGTCTGTTTCTCTCTGTCTTTCTCTACATGGCTGTTTGTTTCTCTCTCTGTCTCTCTCCATGGCTGGCTGTTTCTCTCTGTCTCTCTACATGGCTGTCTGTTTCTCTCTGTCTCTCTCAATGACTGTCTGTTCTCTCTCTCTCTACATGACTGTCTGTTTCTCTAACTGTCTCTCTACATGGCTGTCTGTTTCTCTCTGTCTCTCTCCATGGCTGTCTGTTTATCTCTGTCTCTCTACATGGCTGTCTGTATCTCTCTGTCTCTCTCTACATGGCTGCCTGTTTCTTTCTGTGTCTCTACATGGCTGTCTGTTTCTCTCTGTCTCTCTCTACATGGCTGTCTGTTTCTCTCTCTGTCTCTGTACATGGCTGTCTGTTTCTCTCTGACTCTCTCCATGGCTGTCTGTTTCTCTCTGTCTCTCTACATGGCTGTCTGTATCTCTCTGTCTCTCTCTACATGGCTGCCTGTTTTTTCTGTGTCTCTACATGGCTGTCTGTTTCTCTCTGTCTCTTCTACATGGCTGTCTGTTTCTCTCGCTGTCTCTGTACATGGCTGTCTGTTTCTCTCTGACTCTCTCCATGGCTGTCTGTTTCTCTCTGTCTCTCTACATGGCTGTCTGTTTCTCTCTGTCTCTCTCGCTACATGACTGCCTGTTTCTCTCTGTCCCTCTCTACATGGCTGTCTGTTTCTCTCTGTCTCTCTCCATGGCTGGCTGTTTCTCTCTGTCTCTCTACATGGCTGTCTGTTTCTCTCTGTCTCTCTCAATGACTGTCTGTTTCTCTCTCTCTCTACATGGCTGTCTGTTTCTCTCTGTCTCTCTCACATGGCTGTCTGTTTCTCTCTCTGTCTCTGTACATGGCTGTCTGTTTCCTCTCTGACTCTCTCCATGGCTGTCTGTTTCTCTCTGTCTCTCTACATGGCTGTCTGTTTCTCTCTGTCTCTCTCGCTACATGACTGCCTGTTTCTCTCTGTCCCTCTCTACATGGCTGTCTGTTTCTCTCTGTCTCTCTCTACATGGCTGCCTGTTTCTCTCTGTCTCTCTACATGGCTGTCTGTTTCCTCTCTGTCTTTCTCTACATGGCTGTCTGTGTCTCTCTCTGTCTCTCTACATGACTGTCTGTTTCTCTCTCTGTCTCTCTACATGGCTGTCTGTGTCTCTCTCTGTCTCTCTACATGGCTGTCTGTTACTCTCTGTCTCTCTACATGACTGTCTGTGTCTCTCTCTGTCTCTCTACATGGCTGTCTGTTTCTCTCTGTCTCTACATGGCTGTCTGTTTCTCTCTGTCTCTACATGGCTGTCTGTTTCTCTCTGTCTTTCTCTACATGGCTGCCCGTTTCTCTCTGTCTCTCTACATGGCTGTCTGTTTCTCTCTGCCCTCTACATGTGGCTGTCTGTTTCTCTCTTCTCTCTACATGGCTGTCTGTTTCTCTCTGTCTCTCTCTACTGTTTTTCTCTGTCTCTACATGGCTGTCTGTTTCTCTCTGTCTCTCTACATGTCTGCTGTCTGTTTTTCTCTCTGTCTCTCTACATGGCTGTCTGTTTCTCTCTGTCTCTCTACATGGCTGTCTGTTTCTCTCTATGTCTCTCTACATGGCTGTCTGTTTTCTCTGTCTCTACATGGCTGTCTGTTTTTCTCTGTCTCTACATGGCTGTCTGTTTCTCTCTGTCTTTCTCTACATGGCTTTTGTTTCTCTCTGTCTCTCTCCATGGCTGGCTGTTTTCTCTTGTCTCTACATATAGCTGTCTGTTTCTCTCTGTCTCTCTCTAAATGACTGTCTGTTTCTCTCTCTCTCTACATGGCTGTCTGTTTTTCTCTGTCTCTACATGGCTGTCTGTTTCTCTCTGTCTCTGTACATGGCTGTCTGTTTCTCTGTCTCTCTCCATGGCTGTCTGTTTCTCTCTGTCTCTGTCGCTACATGACTGTCTGTTTCTCTCTGTCCCTCTACATGGCTGTCTGTTTCTCTCTGTCTCTCTCTACATGGCTGTCTGTTTCTCTCTCTGTCTCTCTACATGGCTGTCTTTTTCTCTCTGTCTCTCTACATGGCTGTTTGTCTCTCTCTGTCTCTCTCCATGGCTGTCTGTTTCTCTCTGTCTATCTACATGGCTGTCTGTTTCTCTCTCTGTCTCTCTACATGGCTGTTTGTTTCTCTCTCTCTCTACATGGCTGTCTGTTTTTCTCTGTCTCTACATGGCTGTCTGTTTCTCTCTCTGTCTCTGTACATGGCTGTCTGTTTCTCTCTCTGTCTCTCTCCATGGCTGTCTGTTTCTCTCTGTCTCTGTCGCAACATGACTGTCTGTTTCTCTCTGTCCCTCTCTACATGGCTGTCTGTTTCTCTGTTCTACATGGCTGCCTGTTTCTCTGTGTCTCTACATGGCTGTCTGTTTCTCTCTGTCTCTCTCTACATGGCTGTCTGTTTCTCTCTCTGTGTCTCTACATGGCTGTCTGTTTCTCTGTCTCTCCACGTGGCTGTCTGTTTCTCTCTGTCTCTCTATATGGCTGTCTGTTTCTCTCTCTGTCTCTCTACATGGCTGTCTGTTTCTCTCTGTCTCTCTCTACATGGCTGCCTGTTTTCTCTGTGTCTCGACATGGCTGTCTGTTTCTCTGTCTCTCTACATGGCTGTCTGTTTCTCTCTCTGTCTCTACTACATGGCTGTCTGTTTCTCTCTGTCTCTCTACATGGCTGTCTGTTTCTCTCTGTCTCTACATGGATGTCTGTTTCTCTCTGTCTTTCTCTACATGGCTGTCTGTTTTCTCTGTCTCTACACGACTGTCTGTTTCTCTCTGTCTTTCTCTACATGGCTGTCTGTTTCTGTCTCTCTCCTCTCTCTCTACATGGCTGTCTGTTTCTCTCTGTCTCTCTACATGGATGTCTGTCTGTTTCTACATGGCTGTCTGTCTCTCTACATGGCTGTCTGGTTTCTCTCTGTCTTTCTCCATGGCTGTCTGTTTCTCTCTCTTTCTCTTTACATGGCTGTCTGTTTCTCTCTGTCTCTCTACATGGCTGTCTGTTTTCTCTCTGTCTCTCTACATGGCTGTCTGTTTCTCTCTGTCTCTCTACATGGCTGTCTGTTTTCTCTGTCTCTACATGGCTGTCTGTTTCTCTCTGTCTCTCTACATGGCTGTCTGTTTCTCTCTCTGTCTCTGTCCATGGCTGTCTGTTTCTCTCTGTCTTCTACATGGCTGTCTGTTTCTTCTGTCTCTCTCAATGGCTGTCTGTTTCTCTGTCTTTCTCTACATGGCTTTTTGCTCTCTCTGTCTCTCTCCATGGTCTGTTTCTCTCTGTCTCTTACATGGCTGTCTGTTTCTCTCTGTTCCTCTCAATGACTGTCTGTTTCTCTCTCTCTCTACATGACTGTCTGTTTCTCTCTCTGTCTCTCTACATGGCTGTCTGTTTCTCTCTGTCTCTCTCCATGGCTCTGTTTATGGCTGTCTCACCACATGGCTGTCTGTATCTCTGTCTCTTCTACATGGCTGCCTGTTTTTTCTCTCTCTACATGGCTGTCTGTTTCTCTGTCTCTCTCTACATGGCTGTCTGTTTTTCTCTCTGTCTCTCTACATGGCTGTCTTTTTCTCTCTGTCTCTACATGGCTGTTGTCTCTCTCTGTCTCTCTCCATGGCTGTCTGTTTCTCTCTGTCTATCTACATGGCTGTCTGTTTTCTCTGTCTCTCTACATGGCTGTTTGTTTCTCTCTCTCTACATGGCTGTCTGTTTTTCTCTGTCTCTACATGGCTGTCTGCTTTCTCTGTCTTGTATGGTTGCTTGTTTTCTGTCTCTCTCCATATTGTCTATTTTCTGTCTCTGCTGCAACATGACTGGTCTGCGCCATCCCTTCTGCATAGCTTTGACCAGCTGCCCTCTTGCATGGCTGCCTGTTTTCTGAAGTTCTTTGGCTGTGGGTTGGTTTGTTTCTCTGGTTCCTCTGTGAGAGCTGTCTGTTTTCTGTCTTCTGCAGGTTTCCTGTCTGTTTTCTTCTGCCCCTCTCCACACACTGAGTTTCTCTGTTTCTCTCTGTCTCTCTCCATGGCTGTCTGTTTCTCTCTGTCTCTCTATATGGCTGTCTGTTTCTCTCTGTCTCTCTACATGGCTGTCTGTTTCTCTCTGTCTCTCTCTACATGGCTGCCTGTTTTCTCTGTGTCTCTACGTGGCTGTCTGTTTCTCTCTGTCTCTCTCTACATGGCTGTCTGTTTCTCTCTCTGTCTCTCTACATGGCTGTCTGTTTCTCTCTGTCTCTCTCCATGGCTGTCTGTTTCTCTCTGTCTCTCTATATGGCTGTCTGTTTCTCTCTCTGTCTCTCTACATGGCTGTCTGTTTCTCTCTGTCTCTCTCTACATGGCTGCCTGTTTTTCTCTGTGTCTCGACATGGCTGTCTGTTTCTCTGTCTCTCTCTACATGGCTGTCTGTTTCTCTCTCTGTCTCTCTACATGGCTGTCTGTTTCTCTCTCTCTCTCTCTCTACATGGCTGTCTGTTTCTCTCTGTGTCTCTCTACATGGATGTCTGTTTCTCTCTCTCTCTACATGGCTGTCTGTTTTCTCTGTCTCTACATGGCTGTCTGTTTCTCTCTGTCTTTCTCTACATGGCTGTCTGTGTCTCTCTCTGTCTCTTTACATGGCTGTCTGTTTCTCTCTGTCTCTCTACATGGCTGTCTGTTTCTCTCTCTGTCTCTCTACATGGCTGTCTGGTTCTCTCTCTGTCTCTCTACATGGCTGTCTGTTTCTCTCTCTTTCTCTCTACATGGCTGTCTGTTTCTCTCTGTCTCTCTACATGGCTGTCTGTTTCTCTCTATGTCTCTCTACATGGCTGTCTGTTTCTCTCTGTCTCTCTACATGGCTGTCTGTTTTCTCTGTCTCTACATGGCTGTCTGTTTCTCTCTGTCTTTCTCTACATGGCTTTTTGTTTCTCTCTCTGTCTCTCTCCATGGCTGGCTGTTTCTCTCTGTCTCTCTACATGGCTGTCTGTTTCTCTCTGTCTCTCTCAATGACTGTCTGTTTCTCTCTCTCTACATGACTGTCTGTTTCTCTCTCTGTCTCTCTACATGGCTGTCTGTTTCTCTCTGTCTCTCTCCATGGCTGTCTGTTTATCTCTGTCTCTCTACATGGCTGTCTGTATCTCTCTGTCTCTCTCTACATGGCTGCCTGTTTTTTCTGTGTCTCTACATGGCTGTCTGTTTCTCTCTGTCTCTCTCTACATGGCTGTCTGTGTCTTCTCTCTACATGGCTGTCTGTTTCTCTCTCTGTCTCTCTACATGGCTGTTTGTCTCTCTCTGTCTCTCTCCATGGCTGTCTGTTTCTCTCTGTCTATCTACATGGCTGTCTGTTTCTCTCTCTGTCTCTCTACATGGCTGTTTGTTTCTCTCTCTCTCTACATGGCTGTCTGTTTTTCTCTGTCTCTACATGGCTGTCTGTTTCTCTCTCTGTCTCTGTACATGGCTGTCTGTTTCTCTCTCTGTCTCTCTCCATGGCTGTCTGTTTCTCTCTGTCTCTGTCGCAACATGACTGTCTGTTTCTCTCTGTCCCTCTCTACATGGCTGTCTGTTTCTCTCTGTCTCTCTCTACATGGCTGCCTGTTTTTCTCTGTGTCTCTACGTGGCTGTCTGTTTCTCTCTGTCTCTCTCTACATGGCTGTCTGTTTCTCTCTCTGTCTCTCTACATGGCTGTCTGTTTCTCTCTGTCTCTCTCCATGGCTGTCTGTTTCTCTCTGTCTCTCTATATGGCTGTCTGTTTCTCTCTCTGTCTCTCTACATGGCTGTCTGTTTCTCTCTGTCTCTCTCTACATGGCTGCCTGTTTTTCTCTGTGTCTCGACATGGCTGTCTGTTTCTCTGTCTCTCTCTACATGGCTGTCTGTTTCTCTCTGTCTCTCTACATGGCTGTCTGTTTCTCTCTGTCTCTCTCTACATGGCTGTCTGTTTCTCTCTGTCTCTCTACATGGCTGTCTGTTTCTCTCTGTCTTTCTCTACATGGCTGTCTGTGTCTCTCTCTGTCTCTTTACATGGCTGTCTGTTTCTCTCTGTCTCTCTACATGGCTGTATGTTTCTCTCTCTGTCTCTCTACATGGCTGTCTGGTTCTCTCTCTGTCTCTCTACATGGCTGTCTGTTTCTCTCTCTTTCTCTCTACATGGCTGTCTGTTTCTCTCTGTCTCTCTACATGGCTGTCTGTTTCTCTCTCTGTCTCTGTACATGGCTGTCTGTTTCTCTCTGACTCTCTCCATGGCTGTCTGTTTCTCTCTGTCTCTCTACATGGCTGTCTGTTTCTCTCTGTCTCTCTGCTACATGACTGCCTGTTTCTCTCTGTCCCTCTCTACATGGCTGTCTGTTTCTCTCTGTCTATCTCTACATGGCTGGCTGTTTTTCTCTGTGTCTCTACATGGCTGTCTGTTTCTCTCTGTCTCTCTCCATGGCTGTCTGTTTCTCTCTGTCTCTCTACATGGCTGTCTGTTTCTCTTTCTGTCTCTCTACATGGCTGTCTGTGTCTCTCTCTGTCTCTCTACATGGCTGTCTGTGTCTCTCTACATGACTGTCTGTGTCTCTCTCTGTCTCTCTACATGGCTGTCTGTTTCTCTCTGTCTCTCTACATGGCTGTCTGTTTCTCTCTGTCTTTCTCTACATGGCTGTCTGTTTCTCTCTCTGTCTCTCTACATGGCTGTCTGTTTCTCTCTCTGTCTCTCTACATGGCTGTCTGTTTCTCTCTCTTTCTCTCTACATGGCTGTTTGTTTCTCTCTCTCTCTACATGGCTGTCTGTTTTTCTCTGTCTCTACATGGCTGTCTGTTTCTCTCTGTCTCTCTCTACATGGCTGTCTGTTTCTCTCTCTGTCTCTCTACATGGCTGTCTGTTTCTCTCTGTCTCTCTCCATGGCTGTCTGTTTCTCTCTGTCTCTCTATATGGCTGTCTGTTTCTCTCTCTGTCTTTCTCTACATGGCTGTCTCTTCCTCTCTCTGTCTCTCTCTACATGGCTGCCTCTTCCTCTCTCTGTCTCTCTCTACATGGCTGTCTGTTTCTCTGTCTCTCTCTACATGGCTGTCTGTTTCTCTCTGTCTCTCTCCATGGCTGTCTGTCTCTCTCTGTCTCTCTACATGGCTGTCTGTTTCTCTCTCTGTCTCTCTACATGGCTGTCTGTTTCTCTTCTGTCTCTCTACATGGCTGTCTGTTTCTCTCTGTCTCTCTACATGGCTGTCTGTTTCTCTCTGTCTCTCTACATGGCTGTCTGTTTCTCTCTGTCTTTCTCTACATGGCTGTCTGTGTTCTCTCTGTCTCTCTACATGACTGTCTGTGTCTCTCTCTGTCTCTTTACATGGCTGTCTGTTTCTCTCTGTCTCTCTTCATGGCTGTCTGTTTCTCTCTCTGTCTCTCTACATGGCTGTCTGGTTCTCTCTCTGTCTCTCTACATGGCTGTTTGTTTCTCTCTCTCTCTACATGGCTGTCTGTTTTTCTCTGTCTCTACATGGCTGTCTGTTTCTCTCTCTGTCTCTGTACATGGCTGTCTGTTTCTCTCTGACTCTCTCCATGGCTGTCTGTTTCTCTCTGTCTCTCTACATGGCTGTCTGTTTCTCTCTGTCTCTCTCGCTACATGACTGTCTGTTTCTCTCTGTCTCTCTCTACATGGCTGCCTGTTTTTCTCTGTGTCTCTACATGGCTGTCTGTTTCTCTCTGTCTCTCTCTACATGGCTGTCTGTTTTCTCTCTGTCTCTCTACATGGCTGTCTGTTTCTCTCTGTCTCTCACCATGGCTGTCTGTTTCTCTCTGTCTCTCTATATGGCTGTCTGTTTCTCTCTGTCTCTCTCTACATGGCTGTCTGTTTCTCTCTGTCTCTCTCCATGGCAGTCTGTTTCTCTCTGTCTCTCTCCATGGCTGTCTGTTTCTCTCTGTCTCTCTCCATGGCTGTCTGTTTCTCTCTGTCTTTCTCTAAATGGCTGTCTGTGTCTCTCTCTGTCTCTCTACATGACTGTCTGTTTCTCTCTCTGTCTCTCTACATGGCTGTCTGTTTCTCTCTGTCTACATGGCTGTCTGTTTCTCTCTCTGTCTCTCTACATGGCTGTCTGTTTCTCTCTCTGTCTCTCTACATGGATGTCTGTTTCTCTCTCTAGATGGCTGTCTGTTTTTCTCTGTCTCTACATGGCTGTCTGTTTCTCTCTCTCTCTCCATGGCTGTCTGTTTCTCTCTGTCTCTCTCTATATGGCTGTCTGTGTCTCTCTCTGTCTCTCTACATGACTGTCTGTGTCTCTCTCTGTCTCTCTACATGGCTGTCTGTTTCTCTCTGTCTTTCTCTACATGGCTGTCTGTTTCTCTCTCTCTCTCTCCATGGCTGTCTCTTTCTCTCTCTGCCTCTCTACATGGCTGTTTGTTTCTCTCTCTCTCTACATGGCTGTCTGTTTTTCTCTGTCTCTACATGGCTGTCTGTTTCTCTCTCTGTCTCTCTACATGGCTGTCTGTTTCTCTCTGTTTCTCTCCATGGCTGTCTGTTTCTCTCTGTCTCTCTCTTCATGGCTGCCTGTGTCTCTCTCTGTCTCTCAACATGACTGTCTGTGTCTCTCTCTGTCTCTCTACATGGCTGTTTGTTTCTCTCTCTCTCTACATGGCTGTCTGTTTTTCTCTGTCTCTACATGGCTGTCTGTTTCTCTCTGTCTCTCTACATGGCTGTCTGTTTCTCTCTGTCTCTCTCCATGGCTGTCGGTTTCTCTCTGTCTCTCTACATGGCTGTCTGTTTCTCTCTGTCTCTCTCGCTACATGGCTGTCTGTTTCTCTCTGTCTCTCAATATGGCTGTATGTTTCTCTCTCTGTCTCTCTACATGGCTGTCTGTTTCTCTCTCTGTCTTTCTCTACATGGCTGTCTGTTTTCTCTCTGTCTCTCCATGGCTGTCTGTTTCACTCTGTCTCTCTACATGGCTGTCTGTTTCTCTCTCTGTCTCTCTACATGACTGTCTGTTTCTCTCTCTGTCTCTCTCTACATGGCTGTCTGTTTGTCTCTGTCTCTCTCCATGACTGTCTGTTTCTCTCT
>NW_027015731.1:0-11039 GCF_036934945.1 Oncorhynchus masou masou
GTTGTAGTAAGTAGGTGTGATTGGATGTTTCGTTGTAGTAAGTAGGTGTGATTGGATGTGTCGTTGTAGTAAGTAGGTGTGATTGGATGTTTCGTCACAGTAGTAAAGGTGTGATTGGATGTTTTGTTGTAGTAAGTAGGTGTGATTGGATGTTGTTGTAGTAAGTAGGTGTGATTGGATGTTAAGTTGTAGTAAGTAGGTGTGATTGGATGTTTCGTTGTAGTAAGTTGCAGTGCGATTGGATGTTTCGTTGTAGTAAGTAGGTGTGATTGACGTTTTGTTGTAGTAAGTAGGTGTGATTGGATGTTTAGTTGTAGTAAGTAGGTGTGATTGGATGTTTTGTTGTAGTAAGTAGGTGTGATTGGATGTTTAGCTGTAGTAAGTAGGTGTGATTGGAGGTTTAGTTGTAGTAAGTAGGTGTGATTGGATGTTTAGTTGTAGTAAGTAGGTGTGATTGGATGTTTAGTTGTAGTAAGTAGGTGTGATTGGATGTTTAGTTGTAGTAAGTAGGTGTGATTGGATGTTTAGTTGTAGTAAGTAGGTGTGATTGGATGTTTCGTTGTAGTAAGTAGGTGTGATTGGATGTTAAGTTGTAGTAAGTAGGTGTGATTGGATGTTTCGTTGTAGTAAGTAGGTGTGATTGGATGTTTCGTTGTAGTAAGTAGGTGTGATTGGATGTTTCGTTGTAGTAAGTAGGTGTGATTGGATGTTAAGTTGTAGTAAGTAGGTGTGATTGGATGTTTAGTTGTAGTAAGTAGGTGTGATTGGATGTTTCGTTGTAGTAAGTAGGTGTGATTGGATGTTTCGTTGTAGTAAGTAGGTGTGATTGGATGTTTAGTTGTAGTAAGTAGGTGTGATTGGATGTTTCGTTGTAGTAAGTAGGTGTGATTGGATGTTTAGTTGTAGTAAGTAGGTGTGATTGGATGTTTCGTTGTAGTAAGTAGGTGTGATTGGATGTTTAGTTGTAGTAAGTAGGTGTGATTGGATGTTTCGTTGTAGTAAGTAGGTGTGATTGGATGTTTAGTTGAAGTAAAGGACAGGAAACAGCCTGTAAGGGGTTTGAACCACAGAAAGCATGCTGTCCACAGGGACCACAGGGACATGTGACGTTGGGAAGTCAACAGCAACTTACCTGACTGACACTAGGTGGCGATATGGGACCGTTAGTTCAGACAGCCAGGTTTACCAGAGATGGTCTCTAATGTTAAACAGGCTATAAATGACCCATTTCCCTCTGAAGTTGTCTACTACCCTGATCCCAGAGGGGCTATGAGGATACCAGCTCCATGTAGACCGCTGACTGACAGCTCCATGTAGACCGCTGACTGACAGCTCCATGTAGACCACTGACTGACAGCTCAGTGTAGACCGCTGACTGACAGCTCCATGTAGACCGCTGACTGACAGGCTGTGTAGACCGCTGACTGACAGCTCCATGTAGACCGCTGACTGACAGCTCCATGTAGACCGCTGACTGACAGCTCCATGTAGACCGCTGACTGACAGCTCCATGTAGACCGCTGACTGACAGCTCCTTGTAGACCGCTGACTGACAGCTCCATGTAGACCACTGACTGACAGGCTGTGTAGACCGCTGACTGACAGCTCCATGTAGACCGCTGACTGACAGCTCCATGTAGACCGCTGACTGACAGCTCCATGTAGACCGCTGACTGACAGCTCCATGTAGACCGCTGACTGACAGCTCCTTGTAGACCGCTGACTGACAGCTCCATGTAGACCGCTGACTGACAGGCTGTGTAGACCGCTGACTGACAGCTCCTTGTAGACCGCTGACTGACAGGCTGTGTAGACCGCTGACTGACAGGCTGTGTAGACCGCTGACTGACAGCTCCATGTAGACCGCTGACTGACAGGCTGTGTAGACCGCTGACTGACAGCTCCATGTAGACCGCTGACTGACAGGCTGTGTAGACCGCTGACTGACAGGCTGTGTAGACCGCTGACTGACAGCTCCATGTAGACCGCTGACTGACAGGCTGTGTAGACCGCTGACTGACAGGCTGTGTAGACCGCTGACTGACAGCTCCATGTAGACCGCTGACTGACAGCTCAGTGTAGACCGCTGAATGACAGCTCCATGTAGACCACTGACTGACAGCTCCATGTAGACCACTGACTGACAGCTCCATGTAGACCACTGACTGACAGCTCAGTGTAGACCGCTGACTGACAGCTCAGTGTAGACCGCTGACTGACAGCTCCATGTAGATCGCTGACTGACAGCTCCATGTAGACCGCTGACTGACAGCTCCTTGTAGACCGCTGACTGACAGCTCAGTGTAGACCGCTGACTGACAGCTCAGTGTAGACCGCTGAATGACAGCTCCATGTAGACCGCTGACTGACAGCTCAGTGTAGACCGCTGAATGACAGCTCCATGTAGACCGCTGACTGACAGCTCCATGTAGACCGCTGACTGACAGCTCAGTGTAGACCGCTGACTGACAGGCTGTGTAGACCGCTGACTGACAGGCTGTGTAGACCGCTGACTGACAGCTCCATGTAGACCGCTGACTGACAGCTCCATGTAGACCGCTGACTGACAGCTCAGTGTAGACCGCTGACTGACAGCTCCATGTAGACCGCTGACTGACAGCTCCATGTAGACCGCTGACTGACAGCTCAGTGTAGACCGCTGACTGACAGGCTGTGTAGACCGCTGACTGACAGGCTGTGTAGACCGCTGACTGACAGCTCCATGTAGACCGCTGACTGACAGCTCAGTGTAGACCGCTGACTGACAGCTCAGTGTAGACCGCTGACTGACAGCTCAGTGTAGACCGCTGACTGACAGCTCCATGTAGACCGCTGACTGACAGCTCAGTGTAGACCGCTGACTGACAGCTCCTTGTAGACCGCTGACTGACAGGCTGTGTAGACCGCTGACTGACAGGCTGTGTAGAACGCTGACTGACAGCTCAGTGTAGACCGCTGACTGACAGGCTGTGTAGACCGCTGGTCCTCATGAGAGCCAGTTTCATCATAGCGCGTGATGGTTTCTGCGACTGAACTTGAAGAAACTTTTAAAGTTCTTGAAATGTTCCAGATTGACTGACCTTGTCTTAAAGTAATGATGGACTGTCGTTTCTCTGTGCTTATTTGAGCTGTTCTTGCCATAATATAGGCATGCTCTTTTAACAAATAAGGCTATCTCTTGTATACCACCCCTACCTTGTCACAACACAACTGATTGGCTCAAACACATTAAGAGGGAACGAAATTCCACAAATTAACTTTTAACAAAGCACGCCTGTTAATTGAAATGCATTCCAGGTGACTACAGCATGAAGCTGGTTGAGAGAATACCAAGAGTGTGCAAAGCTGTCATCATCGCAAAGCGTGTTAACTTTGTTAACAAGGGTAGAGTCTCTCTGCTGAAGGACGTGTTGCTGCACCTTGGTCCTCACCTTCTTCCACCAACAGCCGTTACAACAAGGGTAGAGTCTCTCTGCTGAAGGACGTGTTGCTGCACCTTGGTCCTCACCTTCCTCCACCAACAGTGGTTACAACAAGGGTAGAGTCTCTCTGCTGAAGGACGTGTTGCTGCACCTTGGTCCTCACCTTCTTCCACCAACAGTGGTTACAACAAGGGTAGAGTCTCTCTGCTGAAGGAAGTGTTGATGCACCTTGGTCCTCACCTTCTTCCACCAACAGCCGTTACAACAAGGGTAGAGTCTCTCTGCTGAAGGAAGTGTTGCTGCACCTTGGTCCTCACCTTCTTCCACCAACAGTGGTTACAACAAGGGTAGAGTCTCTCTGCTGAAGGAAGTGTTGATGCACCTTGGTCCTCACCTTCTTCCACCAACAGCCGTTACAACAAGGGTAGAGTCTCTCTGCTGAAGGAAGTGTTGCTGCACCTTGGTCCTCACCTTCTTCCACCAACAGTGGTTACAACAAGGGTAGAGTCTCTCTGCTGAAGGAAGTGTTGCTGCACCTTGGTCCTCACCTTCTTCCACCAATATTGGTTACAACAAGGGTAGAATCTCTCTTTGCTGAAGGAAGTGTTGCTGCACCTTGGTCCTCACTTTCTTCCACCAATATTGGTTACAACAAGGGTAGAGTCTCTCTGCTGAAGGAAGTGTTGATGCACCTTGGTCCTCACCTTCCTCCACCAACAGCCATTACAACAAGGGTAGAGTCTCTCTGCTGGAGGAAGTGTTGCTGCAACTTAGTCTTCACCTTCTTCCACCAACAGCCGTTACAACAAGGGTAGAGTCTCTCTGCTGAAGGACGTGTTGCTGCACCTTGGTCCTCACCTTCTTCCACGATAAACATGACAATAACAAGACAAACATAAGAACTGAGGACGATAAACATGACAATAACAAAACAAACATAAGAACCGAGGACGATAAACATGACAATAACAAGACAAACATAAGAACTGAGGACGATTAACATGACAAACACCCGATACAACACATTAGGATAACACAGTCATCTGTAATGCCATGGTGTAGCCTAATAAATAAATAAGGAAAACCATTGTTAGCTTACATTCCATATAGATTATTTTGCCTTTATAAGAAGATATTTGCATTAATTAATAGTGTTCAATAACACGAGCTGACTTTGTGAAAGAAATATGCCTAAAGAGATTCCCAACACCCCCCTTGCTTAGCTTCCCCCACTTTACTTGTTGAGTTCTAGTAGCAATTTGTATTTTCAAGGATGAATCGGTGTCTAGCAAATGGTTTAAAGAGATTCACTTATTAGAGACGTAGAATTTTGTGTTTTTGTATATCAATATTTTACCTAGCAGAAGTATTGTGTTAATTGAAAGATTACGAACGTTGAGGTCGCCGAAGATGATGAGCTGAGGGTTAATATGGAGTCTAATGGAGTGATGGAATGCCGGCCTTGAACCTGTAGCCAAAATGAGCTCACTGTCGGACTGTACCAATACAGAAGCATATTGTTCTCCTCTTCTTCATGACAGAATCTGCATTTAGAGTCTTGCTCAATACCCCAAACGCAAAGTGTTTTTCTTTGTTGACAGAATGTTATAGAATGTCTTTAACGGAAAGGCTCTCGAGTATGTATCTATTGTTGTTTTGTATGTGAGATTGAAGACATACATGTCCGTGTGGTAACAACCTGACCTCTTCTACATACGTGTCCATGTGGTAACAACCTGACCTCTTCTACATACATGTCCATGTGGTAACAACCTGACCTCTTCTACATACATGTCCATGTGGTAACAACCTGACCTCTTCTACATACGTGTCCATGTGGTAACAACCTGACCTCTTCTACATACATGTCCATGTGGTAACAACCTGACCTCTTCTACATACGTGTCCATGTGGTAACAACCTGACCTCTTCTACATACGTGTCCATGTGGTAACAACCTGACCTCTTCTACATACATGTCCATGTGGTAACAACCTGACCTCTTCTACATACAGTTGACTTCAGAAGTTTACATACAGTTAGGTTGGAGTCATTAAAACTCGTTTTTCAACCACTCCACAAAATTCTTGTTAACAAACTATAGTTTTGGCTAGTCGGTTAGGACATCTACTTTGTGCAGGACACAAGTAATTTTTCCAACAATTGTTAACAGACAGATTATTTCATTTATAATTCACTGTATCACAATTCCAGTGGGTCAGAAGTTTACATACACTAAGTTGACTGTGCCTTTTAAACAGCTTGGAAAACTCCAGAAAATTATGTCATGGCTTTGGAATCTTCTGATAGGCTAATTGACATTATTTGAGTCAATAGGAGGTGTACCTGAGGATTTATTTCAAGGCCTACCTTCAAACTCAGTGCCTCTTTGCTTGACATCATGGGAAAATCAAAAGAAATCAACCACGACATCACAAAAAAATTGTTGACCTCCACAAGTCTGGTTCATCCTTGGGAGCAATTTCCAAATGCCTGAAGGTACCACGTTCATCTGTACAAACAATAGTACGCAAGTATAAACACCGTGGGACCACGCAGCCGTCATACCGCTCAGGAAGGAGAAGCGTTCTGTCTCCTAGAGATGAACGTACTTTGGTGCGAAAAGTGCAAATCAATCCCAGAACAACAGCAAAGGACCTTGTGAGGATGCTGGAGGAAACAGGTACAAAAGTCCTATATTGACATAACCTGAAAGGCCGCTCAGCAAGGAAGAAGCCACTGCTCCAAAACCGCCATAAAAAAAGCCTGACTACGGTTTGCAACTGCACATGGGGACAAAGATCGTACTTTTTGGAGAAATGTCCTCTGGTCCGATGAAACAAAAATAGAACTGTTTGGCCATAATGACCATCATAATGTTTGGAGGAAAAAGGGGGAGGCTTGCAAGCCGAAGAACACCATCCTGACCGTGAAGCACGGGGGTGGCAGCATCATGTTGTGGGGGTGGCAGCATCATGTTGTGGGGGTGGTAGCATCATGTTGTGGGGGTGGCAGCATCATGTTGTGGGGGTGGCAGCATCATGTTGTGGGGGTGGCAGCATCATGTTGTGGGGGTGGCAGCATCATGTTGTGGGGGTGGCAGCATCATGTTGTGAGGGTGGCAGCATCATGTTGTGGGGGTGGCAGCATCATTTTGTGGGGGTGGCAGCATCATGTTGTGGGGGTGGCAGCATCATGTTGTGAGAGTGGCAGCATCATGTTGTGGGGGTGGCAGCATCATGTTGTGGGGGTGGCAGCATCATGTTGTGGGGGTGGCAGCATCATGTTGTGGGGGTGGCAGCATCATGTTGTGGGGGTGGCAGCATCATGTTGTGGGGGTGGCAGCATCATGTTGTGTGGGTGGCAGCATCATGTTGTGGGGGTGGCAGCATCATGTTGTAGGGGTGGCAGCATCATGTTGTGGGGGTGGCAGCATCATGTTGTGGGGGTGGCAGCATCATGTTGTGGGGGTGGCAGCATCATGTTGTGGGGGTGGCAGCATCATGTTGTGGGGGTGGCAGCATCATGTTGTGAGGGTGCTTTGCTGCAGGAGGGACTGGTGCACTTCACAAAACAGATGGCATCATGAGGCAGGGAAATTATGTGGATATATTGAAGTAACATCTCAAAACATCAGTCAGGAAGTTAAAGCTTGGTCACAATTGGGTCTTCCAAATGGACAATGACCCCAAGCATACTTCCAAAGTTGTGGCAATATGGCTTAAGGACAACAAAGTCAAAGTATTGGAGTGGCCATCACAAAGCCCTGACCTCAATCCTATAGAAAATGTGTGGGCAGAACTGAAAAAGTGTGTGTGAGCAAGGAGGCCTACAAACCTGACTCAGTTACCCCAGCTCTGTCAGGAGGAATGGGCCAAAATTCACCCAACGTATTGTGGGAAGCTTGTGGAAGGCTACCTGAAACGTTTGACCCAAGTTAAACCATTTAAAGGCAATGCTACCAAATACTAATTGAGTGTATGTAAACCTCTGACCCAATGGGAATGTGATAAAAGAAATAAAAGCTGAAATAAATAATTCTCTCTACTATTATTTCACATTCTTAAAATAAAGTGGTGATCCTACCTGACACAAGACAGGGCATTTTTACTAGGATTAAATGTCAGGAATTGTGAAAACCTGAGTTTAAATGTATTTGGCTAAGGGATATGTAAACTTCTGACTTCAACTGTTCATCCAAAGAATGAGCTTTGGTTCAAATCTATGCTCACCCCCCCACCCAAACACACACACCCAAACACACACACACACACACACACACACACACACACACACACACACACACACACACACACCCAAACACACACACACACACACACACACACCCAAACACACACACACACCCAAACACACACACACACCCAAACACACACACACACACACACAGGCCCGTGGTTTACCACAGGGCGTAGCCTCCGAGGCTCTGTACTAAAATACATGCATCATGTCATAAACGACTGTTAGTTTATGTAGGCCTCTGTCATTTACTGTATCTCTGGGAGCCTGTCTGGACGGAGAGCCCCATGTCCCTTCATTCTGAACTAATGTAACTCATAGCTAACTAACTAACTAACTCAGCTCCCTCCATCCCATCCCTTTACTAAACTAACCCCATGTCTCTTTACTATTGAACTAACTAACTAACTAATTAACTAACTAACTAACTAATTAATTAATTAATTAACTAACTAACTAACTTATTAATTTACTAACTAACTAACTCAGCTCCCTCCATCCCATCCCTTTGCTCCATCCCATCCCTCCAGGACCACTAACTGTCCCCTTACAGTCACTCCCTCAGCCCTCCAGGACCACTAACTGTCCCCTTACAGTCACTCCCTCAGCCCTCCAGGACCACTAACTGTCCCCTTACAGTCACTCCCTCAGCCCTCCAGTACCACTAACTGTCCCCTTCCTATATTACTTCAGTCACTCCCTCAGCCCTCCAGGACCACTAACTGTCCCCTTCCTATATTACTTCAGTCACTCCCTCAGCCCTCCAGGACCACTAACTGTCCCCTTACAGTCACTCCCTCAGCCCTCCAGGACCACTAACTGTCCCCTTCCTATATTACTTCAGTCACTCCCTCAGCCCTCCAGGACCACTAACTGTCCCCTTACAGTCACTCCCTCAGCCCTCCAGGACCACTAACTGTCCCCTTCCTATACTACTTCAGTCACTCCCTCAGCCCTCCAGGACCACTAACTGTCCCCTTCCTATATTACTTCAGTCACTCCCTCAGCCCTCCAGGACCACTAACTGTCCCCTTCCAGTCACTCCCTCAGCCCTCCAGGACCACTAACTGTCCCCTTACAGTCACTCCCTCAGCCCTCCAGGACCACTAACTGTCCCCTTACAGTCACTCCCTCAGCCCTCCAGTACCACTAACTGTCCCCTTCCTATATTACTTCAGTCACTCCCTCAGCCCTCCAGGACCACTAACTGTCCCCTTCCTATATTACTTCAGTCACTCCCTCAGCCCTCCAGGACCACTAACTGTCCCCTTCCTATATTACTTCAGTCACTCCCTCAGCCCTCCAGGACCACTAACTGTCCCCTTACAGTCACTCCCTCAGCCCTCCAGGACCACTAACTGTCCCCTTACAGTCACTCCCTCAGCCCTCCAGTACCACTAACTGTCCCCTTACAGTCACTCCCTCAGCCCTCCAGGACCACTAACTGTCCCCTTACAGTCCTCCCTCAGCCCTCCAGGACCACTAACTTTGTCCCCTTACAGTCACTCCCTCAGCCCTCCAGTACCACTAACTGTCCCCTTACAGTCACTCCCTCAGCCCTCCAGTACCACTAACTGTCCCCTTACAGTCACTCCCTGAGCCCTCCAGGACCACTAACTGTCCCCTTACAGTCACTCCCTCAGCCCTCCAGTACCACTAACTGTCCCCTTCCTATATTACTTCAGTCACTCCCTCAGCCCTCCAGGACCACTAAATGTCCCCTTACAGTCACTCCCTCAGCCCTCCAGGACCACTAACTGTCCCCTTCCAGTCACTCCCTCAGCCCTCCAGTACCACTAACTGTCCCCTTCCAGTCACTCCCTCAGCCCTCCAGTACCACTAACTGTCCCCTTACAGTCACTCCCTCAGCCCTCCAGGACCACTAACTGTCCCCTTCCTATATTACTTCAGTCACTCCCTCAGCCCTCAAGGACCACTAACTGTCCCCTTCCTATATTACTTCAGTTACTCCCTCAGCCCTCCAGTACCACTAACTGTCACCTTACAGTCACTCCCTCAGCCCTCCAGTACCACTAACTGTCCCCTTCCTATATTACTTCAGTCACTCCCTCAGCCCTCCAGTACCACTAACTGTCCCCTTCCTATACTACTTCAGTCACTCCCTCAGCCCTCCAGGTCCACTAACTGTCCCCTTCCTACACTACTTCAGTCACTCCCTCAGCCCTCCAGGACCACTAACTGTCCCCTTACAGTCACTCCCTCAGCCCTGCAGTACCACTAACTGTCCCCTTCCTATATTACTTCAGTCACTCCCTCAGCCCTCCAGGACCACTAACTGTCCCTTCCTATATTACTTCAGTCACTCCTCAGCCCTCCAGTACCACTAACTGTCCCCTTCCTATATTACTTCAGTCACTCCCTCAGCCCTCCAGGTCCACTAACTGTCCCCTTCCTACACTACTTCAGTCACTCCCTCAGCCCTCCAGGACCACTAACTGTCCCCTTCCTATATTACTTCAGTCACTCCCTCAGCCCTCCAGGTCCACTAACTGTCCCCTTCCTACATTACTTCAGTCACTCCCTCAGCCCTCCAGGACCACTAACTGTCCCCTTCCTATATTACTTCAGTCACTCCCTCAGCCCTCCAGCGCCCTTACCACTAACTGTCCCCTTACAGTCACTCCCTCAGCCCTCCAGGACCACTAACTGTCCCCTTCCTATACTACTTCAGTCACTCCCTCAGCCCTCCAGGTCCACTAACTGTCCCCTTCCTATATTACTTCAGTCACTCCCTCAGCCCTCCAGGACCACTAACTGTCCCCTTCATATACTACTTCAGTCACTCCCTCAGCCCTCCAGTACCACTAACTGTCCCCTTCATATACTACTTCAGTCACTCCCTCAGCCCTCCAGTACCACTAACTGTCCCCTTCATAAACTACTTCAGTCACTCCCTCAGCCCTCCAGGACCACTAACTGTCCCCTTCCTACACTACTTCAGTCACTCCCTCAGCCCTCCAGGACCACTAACTGTCCCCTTCCTATACTACTTCAGTCACTCCCTCAGCCCTCCAGGTCCACTAACTGTCCCCTTCCTATATTACTTCAGTCACTCCCTCAGCCCTCCAGGACCACTAACTGTCCCCTTCATATACTACTTCAGTCACTCCCTCAGCCCTCCAGTACCACTAACTGTCCCCTTCATATACTACTTCAGTCACTCCCTCAGCCCTCCAGTACCACTAACTGTCCCCTTCATAAACTACTTCAGTCACTCCCTCAGCCCCCTCCAGGACCACTAACTGTCCCCTTCCCTACACTACTTCAGTCACTCCCTCAGCCCTCCAGGACCACTAACTGTCCCCTTCCTAAACTACTTCAGTCACTCCCTCAGCCCTC
>NW_027015732.1:0-11036 GCF_036934945.1 Oncorhynchus masou masou
AGTGTTACATCTGTCCGTACCAGTTGTAATACTGGTCTCCCCTCTCCTTCCCTGCAGGGTCCCACCTGGTGATCTGTCCGTACCAGTTGTGAATACTGGTCTCCCCTCTCCTTCCCTGCAGGGTCTCTCCTGGTGATCAGTCCGTACCAGTTGTAATACTGGTCTCCCCTCTCCTTCCCTGCAGGGTCTCTCCTGGTGATCAGTCCGTACCAGTTGTAATACTGGTCTCCCCTCTCCTTCCCTGCAGGGTCCCACCTGGTGATCAGTCCGTACCAGTTGTAATACTGGTCTCCCCTCTCCTTCCCTGCAGGGTCTCTCCTGGTGATCTGTCCGTACCAGTTGTAATACTGGTCTCCCCTCTCCTTCCCTGCAGGGTCTCTCCTGGTGATCTGTCCGTACCAGTTGTAATACTGGTCTCCCCTCTCCTTCCCTGCAGGGTCTCTCCTGGTGATCTGTCCGTACCAGTTGTAACACTGGTCCCACCTGGTGATCTGTCTTTACCAATTGTAATACTGGTCTCCCCTCTCCTTCCCTCGCAGGGTCCCACCTGGTTATTTCTCTCAGTACCAGCGAGTGTCTGTATCTGAACAGAAACACCCAGAAGGTGAGGTCTCTGTCCCGCTGGAGAGGACACCTCATAGAGAGTGTAGGCTGGAACAAGCTGCTGAGGACAGAGACCAACACTGGGCCCATCCTCGTGGGAACCAGCCAGGGAATTATCTTCGAGGCTGAGATCTCCGCTTCAGAGGGAAGCCTGTTTAACACCAACCCCGACCAGTACTTCAAACAGGTCAGTGGTAGGATCTGACTATAAACATATGACATTGTACTGTATATCTTCATGTACAGGACCAGTCAAAAGTTTGGACACACCTTCTCATTCCAGGGTTATTCTTTATTTTTACTCTTTTCTACATTGTAGAATAATAGTGAAGACATCAACACTATGAAATAACACATCTAATCATGTAGAAACATAAAAAGTGTGAAACAATTAAAAATAGATTTCATATCTGAGATTCTTCAAAGTAGCCAGCCTTTGCCTTGATGACAGCTTTGCACACTCTTGGCATTCTCTCAACCAGTTGCATGAAGTAGTCACCTGGAATGCATTTCAACTAGGGCCTCGGAGTGTGGTGTCAGGGAAAAATAACCTCACACTCAACGTCAACAAAACTAAGGAGATGATTGTGGACTTCAGGAAACAGCAGAGGGAACACCCCCTATCCACATCGATGGAACAGTAGTGGAGAGGGTAGTAAGTTAAGTTCCTCGGCATACACACTCACAGACAAACTGAATTGGTCCACTCACACAGACAGCATCGTGAAGAAGGTGCAGTAAGCACCTCTTCAACCTCAGGAGGCTGAAAAATTTGGGCTTGTCATCAAAAGCACTCTACAAACTTCTACAGATGCACAATCGAGAGCATCCTGGCGGGCTGTATCACCGCCTGGTACGGCAACTGCTCCGCCCACAACCGTAAGGCTCTCCAGAGGGTAGTGAGGTCTGCACAACGCATCACCGGGGCAAACTACCTGCCCTCCAGGACACCTACACCACCCAATGTCAGGAAGGCCATAAAGATCATCAAGGACATCAACCACCCGAGCCACTGCCTGTTCACCCCGCTATCATCCAGAAGGCGAGGTCAGTACAGGTGCATCAAAGCTGGGACCCGAGAGACTGAAAAACAGCTTCTATCTCAAGGCCATCAGACTGTTAAACAGCCACCACTAACATTGAGTGGCTGCTGCCAACACACTGACTCAACTCCAGCCACTTTAATAATGGGAATTGATGGGAAATGATGTAAATATATCACTAGCCACTTTAAACAATGCTACCTTATATAATGTTACATACCCTACATTATTCATCTCATATGCATACATATATACTGTACTCTATCATCAACTGCATTCTTATGTAATACATGTATCACTAGCCACTAACTATGCCACTTTGTTTACATACTCATCTCATATGTATATACTGTACTCGATACCATCTACTGTATCTTGCCTATGCTGCTCTGTACCATCACTCATTCATATCTTTATGTACATATTCTTTATCCCCTTACACTGTGTATAAGACAGTAGTTTAGGAATTGTTAGTTAGATTACTTGTTGGTTATTACTGCATTGTCGGAACTAGAAGCACAAGCATTTCACTACACTCGCATTAACATCTGCTAACCATGTGTATGTGACAAATGAAATTTGATTTGATTTTGAATTAACAGGTGTGCATTGTTAAAAGTACATTTTCTGGAATTTCTTTCCTTAATGCGTTTGAGCCAATCAGTTGTGTTTTGCCAAGGTAGGGGTGGTATACAGAAGAGAGCCCTATTTGGTAAAAGACCAAGTCCATATTATGGCAAGAACAGCTCAAATAAGCAAAGAGAAACAACAGGCCATCATTATTGTCAGTCAATCCAGTCGCAAAAACCATCAAGCGCTATGATGAAACTCTCATGAGGACCGCCACAGGAAAGGAAGACCCAGAGTTACCTCTGCTGCAGAGGATAAGCTCATTAGAGTTACCTGTCTCTCATGAGGACCGCCACAGGAAAGGAAGACCCACAGTTACCTTTACTGCAGAGGATAAGTTCATTTGAAATCGCTCCACAATCACCTGACCTCAACCAAATTGAGATTGTTTGGGATGAGTTGGTCCGCAGAGTGAAGGAAAAGCATTTTGTGGAAAGTCCTTCAAGACTGTTGGAAAAGCATTCAGGGTAGCCTAGTGGTTAGAGTGTTGGACTAGTAACCGGAAGGTTGCGAGTTCAAACCCCCGAGCTGACAAGGTACAAATCTGTCGCTCTGCCCCTGAACAGGCAGTTAACCCACTGTTCCCAGACCGTCATTGAAAATAAGAATTTGTTCTTAACTGACTTGCCTAGTAAAATAAAATAAATAAATAAATTCCCGGTGACCACCCTCATGATGCTGGTTGAGAGAATGCCAAGAGTGCAAAGCGGTCATCAAGACAAAGGGGTGGCTACTTTGTAGAATCTAGAATATATTTTGATTTGTTTTACACTTTTTTTTTTTTTTGTGTGTTGTCGTTGGTTACTACGTTATTCCATATGTGTTATTTCAGTGTTGATGTCGTCACTATTATTCTACAATGTAGAAAATAGTAAAAATAAAGACCAATCCTTGCATGAGTAGGTGTGTACCAACTTTTTGACCAAAAATAACAAATGCTGTTAATACAGATTTTTTTTATTTTTTTATTGAATTTGAACCAGTATAAAACTATGCTAATCAAACCTGTTGAAATTCAAACGAATCAATCCGAGAAGGTTACACTCCTTCGCGTGAACTTTTCCGCAGGCTGAAAGCTTTTAACAGCTTTCGTTATCGTGTTTGAAAGTCCTTTTGCAAAACGAATCCTTTTTATTATGCCGAGTAATGTGTGTTATTGAAACGCAGGTCCACTCCCTGGAGGAGGACGGGAGGCCTGCTCCTGTGTGCTGTATAGAAGTGGAACGAGGTCCCGAGTCTAAAGTCTTCATCATCGCCACCACCAGGAAGCGTTTGTTCCAGTTCGTAGGTCGTGTGGCAGAGGGGTCCGAGCAGCAAGGCTTCAGCTCCATCTTCTCACAGAACCAGGTCTGTTAAAACAGCCTTTTAAAACAACCGGGCCGTGTTGGAAATTGGACCCTATTCCCTATATAGTCCACTACTTTTAGTCAGAGCCAATGAGCATACTTTCTAACTTGTTATAACCGTCTATGAACCCTTTATGTCTTGTGAACATGTCTTTATGTGCTATGTCTACTACTAGGAGCTCCTGCCCAGCTTCCAGGAGTTTCCGTTTAATATGGGCTACAGTGAGATCACCTTCTACACCCCCAAGCTCAGGTCGTGCCCCAAGGCCTTCGCATGGATGATGGGTAACGGAGTTCTCTACGGTCAGCTGGACTACGTCAAGCTGGACTCGCTGCTCAGTGATGTGCAGGTACTGTTTTTATAATATATTTAGGCTAGTATACTTTAAGGTTTGATGTGTTGTATTTATCATGTGCTGTAGTGGTAAACTCTCCACAGGTGATATGGGTCTATTTGTTACTTGTCTTTCAAAATATTTCTATTGTATTCTAGAAATTCATATTTCTGCTGCACTTATCATTCTCTGTCTCGCTCTGTGTCTCTGTCTGTCTCGCTCTGTGTCTCTGTCTGTCTCGCTCTGTGTCTCTGTCTGTCTCGCTCTGTGTCTCTGTCTGTCTCGCTCTGTGTCTCTGTCTGTCTCGCTCTGTGTCTCTGTCTGTCTCGCTCTGTGTCTCTGTCTGTCTCGCTCTGTGTCTCTGTCTGTCTCGCTCTGTGTCTCTGTCTGGCTCGCTCTGTCTCTGTCTGGCTCGCTCTGTGTCTCTGTCTGGCTCGCTCTGTGTCTCTGTCTGGCTCGCTCTGTGTCTCTGTCTTGCTCGCTCTGTGTCTCTGTCTTGCTCGCTCTGTGTCTCTGTCTTGCTCGCTCTGTGTCTCTGTCTTGCTCGCTCTGTGTCTCTGTCTTGCTCGCTCTGTGTCTCTGTCTGTCTCGCTCTGTGTCTCTGTCTTGCTCGCTCTGTCTCTGTCTGTCTCGCTCTGTGTCTCTGTCTGTCTCGCTCTGTGTCTCTGTCTGTCTCGCTCTGTGTCTCTGTCTGTCTCGCTCTGTGTCTCTGTCTGGCTCGCTCTGTGTCTCTGTCTGGCTCGCTCTGTGTCTCTGTCTGGCTCGCTCTGTGTCTCTGTCTTGCTCGCTCTGTGTCTCTGTCTTGCTCGCTCTGTGTCTCTGTCTTGCTCGCTCTGTGTCTCTGTCTTGCTCGCTCTGTGTCTCTGTCTTGCTCGCTCTGTGTCTCTGTCTTGCTCGCTCTGTGTCTCTGTCTTGCTCGCTCTGTGTCTCTGTCTGGCTCGCTCTGTGTCTCTGTCTGGCTCGCTCTGTGTCTCTGTCTGGCTCGCTCTGTGTCTCTGTCTGGCTCGCTCTGTGTCTCTGTCTGTCTCGCTCTGTGTCTCTGTCTGTCTCGCTCTGTGTCTCTGTCTGTCTCGCTCTGTGTCTCTGTCTGTCTCGCTCTGTGTCTCTGTCTGTCTCGCTCTGTGTCTCTGTCTGTCTCGCTCTGTGTCTCTGTCTGTCTCGCTCTGTGTCTCTGTCTGGCTCGCTCTGTGTCTCTGTCTGGCCCGCTCTGTGTCTCTGTCTGGCTCGCTCTGTGTTCTGTCTGGCTCGCTCTGTGTCTCTGTCTGGCTCGCTCTGTGTCTGTCTGGCTCGCTCTGTGTCTCTGTCTGGCTCGCTCTGTGTCTCTGTCTGGCTCGCTCTGTGTCTCTGTCTTGCTCGCTCTGTGTCTCTGTCTTGCTCGCTCTGTGTCTCTGTCTTGCTCGCTCTGTGTCTCTGTCTTGCTCGCTCTGTGTCTCTGTCTTGCTCGCTCTGTGTCTCTGTCTTGCTCGCTCTGTGTCTCTGTCTTGCTCGCTCTGTGTCTCTGTCTGTCTCGCTCTGTGTCTCTGTCTGTCTCGCTCTGTGTCTCTGTCTGTCTCGGCTCTGTGTCTCTGTCTGTCTCGCTCTGTGTCTCTGTCTGTCTCGCTCTGTGTCTCTGTCTGTCTCGCTCTGTGTCTCTGTCTGTCTCGCTCTGTGTCTCTGTCTGTCTCGCTCTGTGTCTCTGTCTTGCTCGCTCTGTGTCTCTGTCTTGCTCGCTCTGTGTCTCTGTCTTGCTCGCTCTGTGTCTCTGTCTCGCTCTGTGTCTCTGTGTCTCTGTCTCGCTCTGTGTCTCTGTCTCGCTCTGTGTCTGTCTCTGTTTATTTGACCCCCCCATCAGGTGTTTATTTGACCCCCCCATCAGGTGTTTATTTGACCCCCATCAGGTGTTTATTTGACCCCCCCCATCAGGTGTTTATTTGACCCCCCCATCAGGTGTGGGACTACACCCCAGACATAGACTTCAGTTTCAACAAGCCCATCTCCATCGTGTTGACTCAGTTCCACTTTCTACTCCTCCTCCCAGACCGCGTCAAAGCCATCTGCACCCTCAACGGGCAGGTAGGTACACGCACGCTGTGGGGGCCATGACGGGCTGCTGTGGGGGCCATGACGGGCTACTGTGGGGGCCATGACGGGCTACTGTGGGGGGCCCGGGCGGGCTACTGTGGGGCCCGGGCGGGCTACTGTGGGGCCCGGGCGGCTACTGTGGGGGGCCCGGGGCGGGCTACTGTGGGGCCCGGCGGGCTACTGTGGGGGGCCGGGCGGGCCATTGTGGGGCCCGGGCCGGGTTAGTGTGGGGGCCCTGGCCGGGCTAGTGTGGGGGCCCTGGCCGGGCTACAATAAAAGCACTTAAGCTGCGTTCACATAGGTTGGCCAATTCTGATATTTTAACCATATTAAATACAATTATGTTGTTCTTCTCGTCATCATTCTAATGACACCCTTTGAATAATACAGGACTAGAAATAGACGCAGAAGGCTTTCACTTCTCTTCAGGAAGTAGCCCATCGCCATCGTGAGTTAGCCCTCCTTTCAAACTACCCCTCAGTATTATAGGCTGCTGTATTTAACATTCAGAAAACAAGAGCCCGCCCCCCCTCAAAAAAAACAAAAAAAAAAACAAACAACTATGTCCAGCAATCTATTCTAGTCTAGCTTTTGGGACGGGACTCGCAAGCCTTTTTTTAAGGAGGGGCCCCAGGGTAGGCACTTTGCGTATCGCTCAGAGGCTGTCAGAAGAATATTATACATAACGCATCATTTAATTAGCTAAATTTAAGGCTAATACTGCATTGAATGTATTTACCTGACAGAGGTTGGCTCGGACATTTATCTCAATCTAGAACAGGATCTATTTTATTTTTTCTAAGATCTATTTTAGTTGCAATTTTGAATGGAGTTGATGGAGGGAGAGAGAGACTGCGACAGAGTGCACTGATTTAAAAGCAACGTTATTTGACTGATTGGCTGTTTTTTTTAATTTTTTAGGCTGCAGCTGCAATTAAGAGATATATATTTAATCTTTACAATATAAAAAAAACAAGGTGATCACCAAAATCCAGATGGAGATGTAAATTAGACGTTTTGGTCTTTATATCAGCGTAGGCTATGCTGCAGTAAATGTAGACTTATTGTAGACTGATTTAAAAGCAACGTTATTTGACTGATTGGCTGTTTTTTTTAATTTTTTAGGCTGCAGCTGCAATTAAGAGATATATATTTAATCTTTACAATATAAAAAAAACAAGGTGATCACCAAAATCCAGATGGAGATGTAAATTAGACGTTTTGGTCTTTATATCAGCGTAGGCTATGCTGCAGTAAATGTAGACCTACCTGTCCCCCCCACCCCAGAGACGGGCTGCCTGTCCCCTCCCCACCCCACCCCCGAGACGGGCTGCCTGTCCCCTCCCACCCCCACCCCCGAGACGGGCTGCCTGTCCCTCCCACCCCACCCCGAGGCGGGCCGCCTGTCCCCTCCCACCCCCACCCCCGAGACCCGGGCCGCCTGTCCCCCTCCCACCCCCACCCCGAGACGGGCCGCCTGTCCCCTCCCACCCCACCCCGAGACGGGCCGCTCTGTCCCCCCCCACCCTAAGCGTTGATTCATCAACGTAGAGAAGCGAGATTTGAACAGTTCCATTTCACGCCATGCTGTTTATATATGTATGTATGTGTGTGTGTGTATATATGTATATGTATACTTGATTACACACAGGTGGATTGTATTTATCATCTTGCATGCATGTATGCATAGGGAATAGGGTGTCATTTTGGACAAATACAAAATCAGCAGTTGCCACTAAAACTGTTGAGACTCGGGTTGAATGGCGGAAACCCACTAACGAAATGAACCAGAATTTCCTGTTCAAAACCACTCCTTTTTCCCGGGGTTAAATAACTGTGACATGCATGCATACATACATGATAAATACAATCCACCTGTGTGTAATCAAGTCTCCGTATAAATGCACCTGCACTGTGATAGTCTCAGAGGTCCGTTAAAAGCTCAGAGAGCATCATGAAGAACAAGGACCACACCAGGCAGGTCCGAGATACTGTTGTGAAGAAGTTTAAAGCCGGATTTGGATACAAATATATTTAACCCCGGGAAAAGGAGTAGTTTTTGAACAGGAAATTCTGGTTCTCGCCATTCAGCCAGTCTCGGCTGTCTTAGTGGCAACTGCTGATTTTTGTATTTGTCAAGCATATTCTATGTAGTGCACTTCTTTGACTAAGGCTCTCTTTATGAATACCTCATTTTGATGTATGCGTATTGATTGATTGATTGACAGGTGGTGTACGAGGATGTGTTCTCTGATAAGTTCGGCACTCTGAAGAAGATGATCAAGGACCCGGCAGGAGGCCTGGTGTGGATCTACACTGAGAAGGCCGTCTTTAGGTTCCTTTTACAGTTTTATTTCGTTTTTTTTTAGGCAACTTAGCAGATGCTCCGACTCAGAGAGACTTACTTACAATCAGTGCATTCAACTAGGATCAGTAGAATGACCACACCGCAGCCATTGCTCGTTAAACCCTGTTCAACCGCTATCTGTGGAATCATACTAGATCTGCCGTTGCTAGTTAAACCCCCGTTCAACCACTATCTGTAAAATCATACTAGATCTGCTGTTGCTCGTTAAACCCTGTTCAACCGTTATCTGTGGAATCATACTAGATCTGCTGTTGCTCGTTAAACCCTGTTCAACCACTATCTGTGGAATCATACTAGATCTGCTGTTGCTCGTTAAACCCTGTTCAACCACTATCTGTGGAATCATACTAGATCTGCTGTTGCTAGTTAAACCCCGTTCAACCACTATCTGTAGAATCAGTGAGAGTGTGAAAGACAAGTACAACAGTTTAGGGTTTTTCTCTCTCAATCCAGATACCACATCCAGAGAGAAGCCAGGGATGTGTGGCAGATGTACATGAGCATGAACAAGTTTGACCTGGCTAAAGAGTACTGCCGGGACCGACCAGAGTGCATGGACATGGTCCTGGCTAAAGAGGCAGAACACTGCTTCCAGGACAAGCGTTACCTGGAGAGCGCGAAGTGCTACGCTCTGACCCAGAACTACTTTGAGGAGATTGCGTTGAAGTTCATCGAGGCGAAACAGGAAGAAGCTCTGGTTAGTTCCTTCTGAAGAAACTCAACAACCTGAAGCAGGTAGGATGTTTTTTGGTGACTTAGTCGGTCCAAAATGGCACCCTCTGGGCCCTGGTCAAAAGTAGTGTGCTATATAGGGAATGGGCTCTCATTTGGGACAGAGACTAATTTTGTGTGATCTAAGGTAACTTGTAACTAAAATATATATGTATATATATTTTTTTGTATGATTTAACTATTTTGAATGGACTATGGACTGTATTTTTGATTATGTTACCCCTGCTTGCAAACCAAAGTTTGATTGATAATTTGAAACAGAGTGAGAAGACCCAGATCACCTTACTGGTCACCTGGCTGACTGAGCTCTACCTGAACCGCCTGGGGCTTTCTCCAATCAGAAGAGGGGAATCATGGGGTGTTCAGGAGAAGCGTGATGAGTTCCGGAAGTTCTCAGTAGTTCCAAACACAAGGAGTGTCTATAACAACCGAACGACCATCTATGACCTGCTGGCTAGCCACGGCAACGTGACGACATGGTCTACTTCTCTGTCATCATGCAGGTATCTTATGATGCAATTTATCCAGGGGTTAGGCTCAATTCTATTTAAATTCTAGTCAATTCAGAAAGTGAACCAAATCTCTCACTCTATCATATTATTTAAACACAATACAACCACATGTGGATAATGCATTTAAAATCGAGGATGACAAAAAAAAAAAGTTTGAAAATGTATTTCTGTTGGGGTCCTCTTTAAATAAATGTCTCTAATCATGTAACACACAATGATATATAGCCAGGCTGAAGATTGCCCGCCTCAGTGGGTTTGGGATGAGGCTGAGCCAGTTTGGGCGGAAAGGTCGTGTTGGTTCAGGGGAGGGGTCATCGATGGGACAGTCGGCGAGAAATGAAGACGTCTATAAAAACTGTCCCGGGGAGCTCTTGAACACCTGCTTCTCTGAATGTCCAGTCACTCCCAGTAGGAGCCTCTTCTCTTAGAATGTCCAGTCACTCCATTTAGAGCCTCTTCTCTGAATGTCCAGTCACTCCAAGCTAGAGCCTCTTTCTCAGAATGCCCAGTCACTCCATTAGAGCCTCTTCTCTGAATACCCAGTCACTCCAATAGAGCCTCTTCTCTGGAATGTCCAGTCACCTCCATTGAGCCTCTTCTCAGAATGCCCAGTCACTCCATTAGAGCCTCTTCTTAGAATGTCCAGTCACTCCATTAGAACCTCTTCTCTGAATGTCCAGTCACTCCATTAGAGCCCTCTTCTCTGAATGTCCAGTCACCCATTAGAGCCTCTTCTCAGAATGTCCAGTCACTCCATAAGAGCCTCTTCTCTGAATGTCCAGTCACTCCATTAGAGCCTCTTCTCAGAATGTCCAGTCACTCCATAGAGCCTCTTCTCAGAATGTCCAGTCACTCCATTAGAGCCTCTTCTCTGAATACCCAGTCCACTCCATTAGAGCCTCTTCCAGGAATGTCCAGTCACTCCATTAGAGCTTCTTCTCAGAATGTCCAGTCACTCCATTTGGAGCCTCTTCTCTGAATGTCCAGTCACTCCATTAGAGCTTCTTCTCAGAATGCCCAGTCACTCCATTAGAGCCTCTTCTCTGAATGTCCAGTCACTCCATTAGAGCCTCTTCTCTGAATACCCAGTCACTCCATTAGAGCCTCTTCTCAGAATGCCCAGTCACTCCATTAGAGCCTCTTCTCTGAATGTCCAGTCACTCCATTTGGAGCCTCTTCTCTGAATGTCCAGTCACTCCATTAGAGCCTCTTCTCTGAATGTCAGGGACTGTTCAGAAGGTTCTCTAACCACTGCCAAGGCGTGGTGGCTTCAGGCACT
Source organism: Oncorhynchus masou masou (assembly GCF_036934945.1). NCBI lineage: Eukaryota > Metazoa > Chordata > Actinopteri > Salmoniformes > Salmonidae > Oncorhynchus > Oncorhynchus masou. The sequence continues at coordinate 10,910 of NW_027015732.1, forward strand.
TTTCTGCTGCTGGTCCTTCATTTCCATGAGTGTAGCATCCTCCTGGGTGATGCCACTGCTGCAGAAAAGTGCCTCGAAAGCCACCACTATTGGCAGTGGTTAGGAGCCTTCCCTGAATAGTCACTGA
>NW_027015733.1:0-11036 GCF_036934945.1 Oncorhynchus masou masou
TGTCAGGACCCGGTTTTGAACCTGGGTCTCCGGAGTGAGAAACAGTCACTTAACCAACTGAGCCACGAATAGACAGCAGAACCCAGAAGATGAGGCAGACACAGCAGTACTTAAGACGGTGTATTTAATAAAGAAAAATCCCTAAAAAAAACAAAAATGTGAAATCCAAAAGGTGGTAGGAAAAAACACAAAAAGACCTCAAAAGAAACTCACCAAAATAAACAAAAAACAAAATACCACAAGAACTTCACCCGGAATCGACAAGAGCACACAGAACACTAGGGCAGGTGCTAACATACAAACACAGAGCCCAGAACTGAGGGAAACAAAGGGTTTAAATACAAATCAGGGGAAACGAGACACAGGTGCAAACAATAATGGGGATCAAAGGGAAAAACACAGGGACAAAAAGCACCCAATGGGGACATCAACATAAAACCGAACAACCCTGGCCAAGTCCTGACAGAATCCCCCCTAGGAACGGCTCCTGACGTTCCTGCTCTCTCAGGGTGGAGGACCCTGAACTGACGAATGAGTCAGGGTCCAGGATGTCTTTGGCAGGAACCCAGGAGCGCTCCTCAGGACCGTAGCCTTCCCAGTCCACCAGATACTGCCAGGACCAGCTGCCCCGGCGGGAATCCCAGTATCCGGTGGACGGTATAAGCCGGCTGGCCTCCAATGACACGAGGCGGAGGGAGGTCTGTCTGCCGACAAGGGGGAGAAAACAACAGGTTTAACAAAGACACATGAAATGGGATTAATCTTAAGGGATCTGGGTAAGTGTAGGCGATAAGAAACTGGGTTAATCCTGGCAACCTTGAAGGGACCGATGTATTTTTGGGACAGCTTTGCGAGACTCCACCCGCAGATGTAAGTCTCTTGGAAAGCCAGACTCTCTGGCCGGGGCGCAGGATAGGCCCGACGGCGATGTCTGTTGGCTTGTTGTTGATACCTCTGTGAGGAACGCATCAGATTAAGACGGGTCTTCCTCCACATAAGCCGACAGCGCCTGACGAACCTCAAGGCTGAAGGCACTCTGACTTCTGCCTCCTGGTCCGGGGAACAATGGAGGAGCATAGCTAAACTGACACTGCAGGGACATACCAGTGGAGGAGGGCGCAAGGTGTTGTGCGTATTCGGCCCAAACAATAAAGGATGACCATGGACGGGTTGTCACGTAGTCATACATCGGAGTGGTTTCCAGCTCTTGATTCATCCTCTCTGTTTGACCGTTGGACTCCGGATGGTACCCTGAAGATAGACTGGCAGAAGCCCCATGAGTTGGCAGAAGGCCTTCCAAAACCTTGAGGCGAACTGGGGACCTCTGTCAGAAACCACATCTTGAGGAATGCCGAAGACTCGGAACACATGATTAATTACCAACTCAGCCGTTTCCTTGGCAGAAGGTAACTTAGTCAGAGGGACGAACCTGGCGCCTTTGAAAACCTGTCGATTATGACTAGGATAGTAGTATTGCCATGGGATGGAGGAAGTCCAGTAATAAAGTCCAATGAGATATGGGACCAGGGTCTGTGGGGAACAGGTAAAGGGTGAAGGAGTCCTTGAGGGCGGAGGTGAGAAGATTTGCCCTGGCAGCACACGGGGCAGGCATTGAAAGTGGCAACGTCTTCTTATGGTAGGCCACCAGAACTTACGCTGATGAACTCCAAGGTGCGACCTACGCCCGGATGACAGGTGAGGCGAGAGGGTGCTCCACAGAAGGACCTGAGTCCTCACTGCCTTGGGGACAAACAACCGCATTGGCAGGGCCTCCCTTTAGGGTCCGGTTCGCTAGCTTGAGCACGTCTCACGGTATCCTCAACTTGCCACGAGATCGGAGCCACAATCTTAGCAGCAGGAAGGACAGGCATGTCCGTGTCATCTCGAATGGCAGGAGCGTAGACTGGGACAGGGCATCGGTTTGAGATTCTTCGACCCGGGCCGATAGGTGAGGATAAACTGGAATCGATTGAAGAAAAGAGACCATCTAGCTTGTCTAGAGTTCAATCGCTTCGCCTGCTGATATACTCCAGATTTTGTGGTCCGTAAGCACTTGAAACGGGTGAGAAGCCCCCTCGAGCCAGTGTTCCATTCCTTCAATGCCATCTTAACCGCTAGAGTTCACGATCCCCCACATCGTAGTTCCTCTCAGTCGGGGTGTCGGTGTGAGAAGAAAGCGCCTGGGATGAAGCTTCTTGTCTTCACCCCTCTGAGACAGGACAGCTCCAACACCAACCTTTCTGATGCGTCTACCTCCACCACAAATGGTTCATCCGTAGTGGTAGTATCAGGATGGGAGCAGAGAGGACGCGCTGCTTGAGTCCTTGGAAGGCCGTCTCAGCTTCTCTTCCCCACAAAAACCTTGCATTGCCACCTTTGGTTAAAGCTGAGAGAGGAGCTGCCACCAAACTGAAGTTCTTGATGAACTTGCGGTAAAAGTTTGTGAAGCCCAGGAAACGTTGAACATCCTTAACGGATTTGGGGGTGGGCCAACCGCTACCGCCCCTACCTTCCTAGGGTCCATTTGGACTCGACCGGGTTCCACTACAAATCCCAGGAATTGTACTCGGGATGAATGGAATTCACATTTTCCGGCTTAGTACAGATGGCTGTCCAGGAGGCGTTTGAGTACTTGTCTGACATGCTTAGTGTGTTCTTGAAGGGAGCTCGAAAAGATGAGGATGTCATCCAAGTAAACGAACACAAATATGTTAAGCATATCCCTAAGCACATCGTTTATGAGCGCTTGGAACACCGCTGGGGCGTTGGTCAGGCCGAAGGGCATCACCAAGTATTCATAGTGACCATTAGGCGTGTTGAAAGCGGTCTTCCACTCGTCACCAGGTCTGATCCGCACAAGATGGTATGCGTTCCGCAGGTCAAGCTTAGTGAAAACGACTGCTTCCTGGAGCAGCTCGAAGGCTGTGGCCATAAGGGGTAGCGGGTAACGGTTACGGACGGTTATGTCATTGAGTCCCCGGTAGTCGATGCAAGGACGTAATCCACCGTCTTTCTTGGCCACAAAGAAAAACCCTGCTCCCGCCGGGAGGTTGATGGACGCATGAGGCCTGCTTCCAGAGAGTCCTTGATGTAGGTATCCATAGCAGCTCGTTCGGGTGGAGATAGGGAAAAGATCCGACCCCTGGGGGGCAAGTGCCCGAGAAACAGGTCGATGGGGCAATCGTAAGATCTATGGGGTGGTAGCATGGTGGCCCTCTGTTTGCTAAACACCAGTTTGAGGTCATGGTAACACTCGGGAACTCGGGTCAGGTCGATGGATTCTAAAGACTCGGGAGTAGAACTTAGGGGAATTCTGGAAAATACAAGTAGCTTGCACGTAGGACCCCACTGCTTGATAGTGCCCACAGACCAGTCGATGTGAGGGTTATGGCTGTGAAGCCAGGGGTATCCAAGGACGAGAGGGAACTCGAACAGGAGATCAAATGAAAGTTCATCAATTCCTGGTGTTGTGAAACTGAAAGTCTCAAGGAGGTAGTGACATGAGTGACAAGTCCAGATCCCAAAGGGCTTCCATCCAATGTAGTAACCCTCATGGGGTCACTTAGAGGTTCAGAGGAATGCCATTCTCCTTCAGCCCAGACACCATCCATGAAGTTACCTGCGGCTCCAGAGTCTACCAAGGCTTGAAGGTGAAGCTTGTGGTTGTCCCAGGAGAGGGTGACTGGAATGAGCAGACGGGAGTTGGACGGATGGGAGGAGGTTATGTTTCCCGTTACAGTTCCCCCGGTCTGTACGGGACAGAGCGTTTCCCTGGAGCCCGGGACACGTGGAACGGAAATGGCCCGGTTTGCCGCAATATAGACAGCGTCGCTCCTCATCCGGCGGTCTCTCTCAGCCTGGGAGATCGTCCACTCTGCATGGGTTCCGGTGGAGCCAGCGATGATAAAGGTGGGGACTCGGAGCTGGGACTGATAGGAGCTAGAGGTCTACGGTTGAGTTCTCTCTCTCAGATGCTGGTCAATGCGTGAGGCCAACTTGATCAGGGACTCGAGATTGTCCGGTGGTTCCCAGTGGCCAGTTCATCTTGGATAGTGTCGGAAAGGCCTTTCAGAAAGCACACCGTGAGCGCCTCGTTGTTCCAGCCACTCGCTGCTGCCCACCGTGCGGAACTGGATGGCATAGTCCGTCACGCTGCGCCAACCTTGATGGAGAGTCAGGAGCTGTTTGGCTGAGTCAGAACCACTGCTTGGGCCTTGAAACACTCGTTTGAATTCCTCAGCAAAGGCAGAGTAGCTGGCACAGCAGGAACTATGGGCATCCCACACAGCAGTAGCCCAGGCCAGGGCTTTTTTCCGACAGCAGGGTGATGATATGCGATCTTAGACCGGTCGGTGGGAAACGGCGAGGGTTGCAGCTCAAAGGAGAGAGAACATTGAGTGAGAAAGCCTTTACAAGCACTTGGATCACCTGAGAACAGTTGGGGAGGTGGAAGACGAGGTTCAGCCAGGTTAACTGCCATGGGTACGTGAACCTGAGGTACTGGGACGGAAACTGTTGCCGGGGTAAGTCGATCAGATATTTGCTTAATGGAAGTCAGCATCTCCGACAGAAGATGAGAATGTCTAGCCATTAAGGCCTCTTGCTGAACCAGGGCGGCTTCGTGGCGTTGGACAGTCTCCTGGTGGTGGGACAGCGTGGCAAAAGGTCCTGGGAACTGGCTGCCTCTGGGTTCATTTTGGCTCTGTGTTTCTGTCAGGACCCGGTTTGAACCTGGGTCTCCGGAGTGAGAAACAGTCACTTAACCAACTGAGCCACGAATAGACAGCAGAACCCAGAAGATGAGGCAGACACAGCAGTACTTAAGACGGTGTATTTAATAAAGAAAAATCCTAAAAAAAAAACAAAAAAAAAAATGGCAAATCCAAAAGGTGGTAGGGAAAAAACACAAAAGACCTCAAAAGAAACTCACCAAAAATAAACAAAAACAAAAACAGAATACCACAAGAACTTCACCCGGAATCGACAAGAGCACACAGAACACTAGGGCAGGTGCCAACATACAAACACAGAGCACAGAACTGAGGAAACAAAGGGTTTAAATACAATCAGGGGAAATGAGACACAGGTGCAAACAATAATGGGGATCAAGGGAAAAACACAGGGACAAAAAGCACAATGGGGACATCTGCTGACAAAAACCCGGAACAACCCTGGCCAAATCCTGACACTGAACTACATCTGAGTTTACGCCTTTTTAGATAATTGATGTTAAAAGGATGTAAATGACATATGGTACATTTAATTTAAAAACATTTTTGAAGGAAATTCTGAAATAGTTAAAAAACACTTTTTGGGAAGCTTTTAAATTATACCAAACTCAACTGTTTACCTTTTCCAGTGAGCAAGACATGCATGTCTCATGGTAGGATTTGCAAAACAAGTCAACTTTGAGCACCTCTATCTCCTAAATGTTCTGGCATTCAGATCCAAAAAGTAACTTTCTTACCACTTCTACCATGGGCAAATATGTATAGAAAATGTAGTTCAAAACAAAAGGAGTGTGGTCAAAAAGTTATTGAAATCAAATGGAACGACCCTGAGATTCTCATTCTTTGGCCATCATATGTTTTATGTTCATCCTCTGAGAGAAAGAGATAATTTAACAGGCATTAAATGTTAGTTTCACAGAGCATGGTTGGTTTTACTGGAGATTATAATCCACTGTAGGATTTTAATATCATTTTAGTCCTCGATAAATGGAGAATATAAAACAATATGGGTCTAGTATAAGGCTAAATCTGTGTCCGGGATCTCGCCCCTCTAAGTCCCAAAATCTAACTCAATGGCACAGCCACTTTCAGTGTACTCTTTAATCTTACTTTAGTCAAGTGCATCCTTGTCTTTGGTCTGTGTGTTTGTATCTGGAGATCACTCTTATAATCACTGTGCGAAGAATGAGACATATATTGTTATGAACTTGAGTGAAGACCCAAAAGCGGTTTTAACAGAAAACAGAGTTCTTTAATGAAAAAACAGGAATGGCATAAATCCTCTTCCAACGTTGTCAGCGGAACAAAAAGAACGTTAGTATAGTGCAGGTGGCACCTGCCAGGCAGACTCCGACAGGACAGGACAAGGTGGAAGCAAACGAGACGACAGCTTGCTTCTGGCATCAAAAACACAAACAAGAATCAGACACTGAAAGTAGCAGGAACAGAGAAAGAAATAGAGACCTAATCAGAGGGGGAAGAGAGAACAGGTGGGGAAAGAGAGAATGAGCTAGTTAGAGGAGATGTAGAACAGCTGAAGAATGAGAGACAGAGAAGGTAACCTAAAAAGACCAGCAGAGAGACAGAGTGAAGAGAAAGGACAGGAACAGACATAACAAGACATGACAGTACCCCCCCCCACTCACCGAGCGCCTCCTGGCGCACTCGAGGAGGAAACCTGGCGGCCACGGAGGAAATCATCGATCAGCGAACGGTCCAGCACGTCCCGAGAGGGAACCCAACTCCTCTCCTCAGGACCGTACCCCTCCCAATCCACTAGGTACTGATGACCCACGGCCCCGGCGCATGTCCAAAATCTTACGAACCCTGTAGATGGGTGCGCCTCGACAAGGATGGGGGGAGGGACGAGCGGGGCGCGAAGAACGGGCTTAACACAGGAGACATGGAAGACCGGGTGAACGACGAAGATAAGCGCGGGAGAAGAAGTCGCACTGCGACAGGATTAATGACCTGGGAAATACGGAACGGACCAATGAACCGCGGGGCCAACTTGCGAAGCTGTCTTAAGGGGAAGGTTCTGAGTGGAGAGCCATACTCTCTGACCGCAACAATATCTAGGACTCTTGGTCCTACGCTTATTAGCGGCCCTCACAGTCTGCGCCCTATTACGGCAAAGTGCCGACCTGACCCCCTTCCAGGTGCGCTCGCAACGCTGGACAAAAGCCTGAGCGGAGGGAACGCAGGACTCGGCGAGCTGAGATGAGAACAGCGGAGGCTGGTACCCGAGGCTACACTGAAAGGGGATAGACCGGTAGCAGACGAGGGAGCGAGTTGTGGGCGTACTCTGCCCAGGGAGCTGTTCTGACCAAGACGCAGGGTTACGAAAAGAAAGACTGCGTAAAATGCGACCAACAGTCTGATTGGCCCGTTCGGCTTGACCGTTAGACTGGGGATGAAAGCCGGACGAGAGACTGACGGAAGCCCCAATCAAGCGGCAAAACTCCCTCCAAAATTGAGACGTGAACTGCGGGCCTCTGTCGGAAACGACGTCAGACGGAAGGCCATGAATTCGGAAAACATTCTCGATAATGATCTGAGCCGTCTCCTTAGCAGAAGGGAGCTTATCGAGAGGAATGAAATGAGCCGCCTTAGAGAATCTATCGACAACCGTAAGAATAACTGTCTTCCCCGCTGATGAAGGCAGTCCGGTGATAAAATCTAAAGCGATGTGAGACCACGGTCGAGAGGGAATGGGAAGCGGTCTGAGACGGCCGGCAGGAGGAGAGTTCCCAGATTTAGTCTGCGCGCAGACCGAACAAGCGGCGACAAATCGACGCGCGTCACGTTCCCGAGTGGGCCACCAGAAACGCTGGCGAATGGAAGCGAGCGTACCCCGAACGCCGGGGTGGCCGGCTAACTTGGCAGAGTGGGCCCACTGAAGAACGGCCGGACGAGTAGGAACGGGAACGAACAGAAGGTTCTTAGGACAAGCTCGCGGCGACGGAGTGTGAGCGAGTGCTTGCTTTACCTGCCTCTCAATTCCCCAGACAGTCAACCCGACAACACGCCCGTCAGGAAGAATCCCCTCGGGGTCGGTGGAGACCTCAGAAGAACTGAAGAGACGAGATAAAGCATCAGGCTTGGTGTTTTTGAGCCCGGACGATAAGAAATAACAAACTCGAAACGAGCGAAAAACAGAGCCCAACGAGCCTGACGCGCATTAAGTCGTTTGGCTGAACGGATGTACTCAAGGTTCCTATGGTCAGTCCAAACGACAAAGGAACGGTCGCCCCTCCAACCACTGTCGCCATTCGCCTAGGGCTAAGCGGATGGCGAGCAGTTCGCGATTACCAACATCATAGTTACGTTCTGACGGCGATAAGCGATGAGAGAAAAACGCGCAAGGATGGACCTTGCCGTCAGAGAGAGAGCGCTGAGAAAGAATGGCTCCCACGCCCACCTCTGACGCGTCAACCTCAACAACAAACTGGCTAGAGATGTCAGGTGTAACAAGAATAGGAGCGGATGTAAAACGATTCTTAAGAAGATCAAAAGCTCCCTGGGCGGAAACGGACCACTTAAAGCACGTCTTAACAGAAGTAAGGGCTGTGAGGGGAGCTGCCACCTGACCCGAAATTACGGATGAAACGACGATAGAAATTAGCGAAGCCCAGAAAGCGCTGCAGCTCGACGCGTGACTTAGGAACGGGCCAATCAATGACAGCCTGAACCTTAGCGGGATCCATCTTAATGCCCTCAGCGGAAATAACGGAACCGAGAAAAGGGACAGAGGCGGCATGAAAAATGCACTTCTCAGCCTTCACATAAAGACAGTTCTCCAAAAGGCGCTGGAGGACGCGTCGCACGTGCTGAACATGAATCGAGAGACGGAGAAAAAATCAGGATATCGTCCATGTAAACGAAAACAAAAATGTTCAGCATGTCTCTCAGGACGTCGTTAACTAGTGCCTGAAAGACAGCTGGAGCGTTAACGAGGCCGAAAGGAAGAACCCGGTATTCAAAGTGCCCTAACGGAGTGTTAAACGCCGTCTTCCACTCGTCCCCCTCCCTGATGCGCACGAGATGGTAGGCGTTACGAAGGTCCAATTTGGTGAAAAACCTGGCTCCCTGCAGGATCTCGAAGGCTGAAGACATAAGAGGAAGCGGATAACGATTCTTAACTGTTATGTCATTCAGCCCTCGATAATCCACGCATGGGCGCAGGGACCCGTCCTTCTTCTGAACAAAAAAAACCCCGCTCCGGCGGGAGAGGAGGAGGAGACAATGGTACCGGCGTTGAGCGAAACCGACAAATAATCCTCGAGAGCCTTACGTTCGGGAGCCGACAGAGAGTATAATCTACCCCGGGGGAGTAGTTCCCGGAAGGAGATCAATACTACAGTCATACGACCGGTGTGGAGGGAGAAGTGGCCTTGGAACGACTGAACACCGTGCGCAGATCGTGATACTCCTCCGGCACCCCTGTCAAATCGCCAGGCTCCTCCTGTGAAGTAGAGACAGAGGAAACAGGAGGGATAGCAGACATTAAACAGGTTACATGACAAGAAACATTCCAGGATAGGATAGTATTACTAGACCAATTAATAGAAGGGTTATGGCGCACTAGCCAGGGATGACCCAAAACAACAGGTGTAAAAGGTGAACGAAAAATTAAAAGAAATGGTTTCGCTATGATTACCAGAGACAGTGAGGGTTAAAGGCAGCGTCTCACGCTGAATCTTGGGGAGAGAACTACCATCTAAAGCGAACAAGGCCGTGGGCTCCCCTAACTGTCTGAGAGGAATGTCATGTTCCCGAGCCCAGGTCTCGTCCATAAAACAGCCCTCCGCCCCAGAGTCTATCAAGGCACTGCAGGAAGCAGATGAACCGGGCCAGCGGAGATGGACCGGAAAAGTAGTGCGTGATCCAGAAGGAGAGGCCTGAGTAGTTGCGCTCACCAGTAGCCCTCCTCTTACTGATGAGCTCTGGCTTTTACTGGACATGAGGTGACAAAATGACCAGCGGAGCCGCAGTAGAGACAGAGGCGATTGGTGATTCTCCGTTCCTTCTCCTTGGCCGAGATGCGGATGCCCCCAGCTGCATAGGCTCAGCATCCGAGCCGGCGGAGGAGGGTGGCAGTGATGCGGCAGGTGGCAGTGATGTGGAGAGGGAGCAGCGGAGAACGCGAGCTCCTTCCTCGAGCTCGGCGACGAAGATCAAACCGTCGCTCTATGCGAATAGCGAGAGCTATTAAGGAGTCCAGACTGGAAGGAACCTCCCGGGAGAGGATCTCGTCCTTAACCTCGACGAGGAGACCCTCCAGAAAACGAAGCGAGCAAGCCGGCTCGTTCCAGTCACTTGAGGCAGCGGAGTGCGAAACTCAATAGAATAATCCGTTATGGATCGATTCCCCTGACATAGGGAAGACAGGGCCCTGGAAGCCTCCTCCCCAAAAACAGAACGGTCAAAAACCCGTATCATCTCCTCCTTAAAGTCTTGATACTGGTTAATACACTCCAGCCCTCGCCTCCCAGACTGCCGTGCCCCACTCACGCGCCCGTCCGGTAAGGAGAGAAATGACGTAGGCGATGCGGGCTGCGCTCCTGGGTAAGTGTTGGGCTGAGAGAGAACACCACATCACACTGAGTGAGGAATGAGCGGCACTCAGTGGGCTCCCCAGAGTAACACGGCGGGTTGTTGATCCTGGGCTCCGGAGACTCGGAAACCCTGGAAGTGGGCGGTGGATCGAGGTGGAGTTGGTGAACCTGTCTTGTGAGGTCGGAGACTTGGACGGCCAGGGTCTCAACGGCATGTCGAGCAGCAGACAATTCCTCCTCGTGTCTGCCTAGCATCGCTCCCTGGATCTCGGCGGAGTGAAAAGGGTCCGGAGCCGCTGGGTCCATTCTTGGTCTGATTCTTCTGTTATGAACTTGAGTGAAGACCCAAAAGCGGTTTTAACAGAAAACAGAGTTCTTTAATGAAAAAACAGGAATGGCATAAATCCTCTTCCAACGTTGTCAGCGGAACAAAAGAACGTTAGTATAGTGCAGGTGGCACCTGCCAGGCAGACTCCGACAGGACAGGACAAGGTGGAAGCAAGCGAGACGACAGCTTGCTTCTGGCATCAAAAAACACAAACAAGAATCAGACACTGAAAGTAGCAGGAACAGAGAAAGAAATAGAGACCTAATCAGAGGGAAGAGAGAACAGGTGTGAAAGAGTGAATGAGCTAGTTAGAGGAGATGTAGAACAGGTGAAGAATGAGAGACAGAGAAGGTAACCTAAAAAGACCAGCAGAGAGAGAGAGTGAAGAGAAAGGACAGGAACAGACATAACAAGACATGA
>NW_027015734.1:0-11036 GCF_036934945.1 Oncorhynchus masou masou
TCTCGGACACTAAGGACCAGGGGATGAGCTGACAACATAGTGCACTACTTTCTCTTGGACACTAAGGACCAGGGGATGAGTTGACAACATAGTGCACTACTTTCTCTTGGACACTAAGGACCAGGGGATGAGTTGACAACATAGTGCACTACTTTCTCTTGGACACTAAGGACTAGGGGATGAGTTGACAACATAGTGCACTACTTTCTCTTGGACACTAAGGACTAGGGGATGAGTTGACAACATAGTGCACTACTTTCTCTTGGACACTAAGGACCAGGGGATGAGTTGACAACATAGTGCACTACTTTCTCTTGGACACTAAGGACCAGGGGATGAGTTGACAACATAGTGCACTACTTTCTCTTGGACACTAAGGACTAGGGGATGAGTTGACAACATAGTGCACTACTTTCTCTTGGACACTAAGGACTAGGGGATGAGTTGACAACATAGTGCACTACTTTCTCTTGGACACTAAGGACTAGGGGATGAGTTGACAACATAGTGCACTACTTTCTCTTGGACACTAAGGACCAGGGGATGAGTTGACAACATAGTGCACTACTTTCTCTTGGACACTAAGGACCAGGGGATGAGTTGACAACATAGTGCACTACTTTCTCTTGGACACTAAGGACCAGGGGATGAGTTGACAACATAGTGCACTACTTTCTCTTGGACACTAAGGACTAGGGGATGAGTTGACAACATAGTGCACTACTTTCTCTTGGACACTAAGGACCAGGGGATGAGTTGACAACATAGTGCACTACTTTCTCTTGGACACTAAGGACTAGGGGATGAGTTGACAACATAGTGCACTACTTTCTCTTGGACACTAAGGACTAGGGGATGAGTTGACAACATAGTGCACTACTTTCTCTTGGACACTAAGGACTAGGGGATGAGTTGACAACATAGTGCACTACTTTCTCTTGGACACTAAGGACCAGGGGATGAGTTGACAACATAGTGCACTACTTTCTCTTGGACACTAAGGACCAGGGGATGAGTTGACAACATAGTGCACTACTTTCTCTTGGACACTAAGGACCGGGGGAAGTGTTGACAACATAGTGCACTACTTTCTCTTGGACACTAAGGACCAGGGGAAGTGTTGAGAACATAGTGCACTACTTTCTCTTGGACACTAAGGACCAGGGGAAGTGTTGACAACATAGTGCACTACTTTCTCTGGACACTAAGGACCAGGGGATGAGTTGACAACATAGTGCACTACTTTCTCTTGGACACTAAGGACCTGGGAAGAGTTGCAGGGGAGAAGTGAAGAATGTTCCTATTTGGAAGCTTAACATAATAGAAAAGGTTGGAGTCCATAGGGTAGGATATGCTAAGATAGGATAGGATTCTAAGATAGGATAGGATACAATACCATACTTTGGTCCATTATTTATCTTAGGTTGACAGTAACAAGAAGACACAATCTCAGGAAACCCACTAAACCAGTTACATACTGTACATTATATTAATTTTACAGTGTCTCCAATTAATTGAAAATGAATAAATAAATAAAAACACTGCCATTTTTTTAATACCAAAAGGATATTTTGAACTTCAAAATAACCTCTGCAAAAACAACAATTGTGTTTTTGCCAACTAATGATGTCCTTTGAAGCAGGAAACGTGCCCCAACACGTATCTGGAAATCCAGACCTACACACAGAACATCATTATCATAATCACACAGTGTGTGACATGACAGAGGTCAGAGGTTGACCTGAGGGCAGCGGTGGGGTGATGATTAATAAGATACCTGGTCAATTGGTTCCAATTTGCTTGGTTGAATCCGTGTTCCTCTTCTTCAGCCATGTTACCATGGTGACCAGGATGACACCTCATTGACCCTGACATTGACCCCTGGGGGTCCCAGCAGACACTATATGGGTGACAGGGACAACTAAAGTAAACTACTGCAAATACACAAATTACATTACCGCACTAAATGCAAGACCAAAGCTACGGAACAACCAACCACTCCTTATTACCTGTGACCTTCTGCAGATGAGGGGTGATGCTTGGCCTTGACAGGGGCATGTTTGTAAAGGAGTTCTGAATCTCAACCGCTGGTTGACAGGGTCATGGTTGACAGGGATATGGTTGACAGGGACATGGTTGACAGGGACATGGTTGACAGGATCATGTTTGACAGGGACATGGTTGACAGGGACATGGTTGACAGGGTCATGGTTGACAGGGACATGGTTGACAGGGACATGGTTGACTGGGCAATGGTTGACAGGGTCATGGTTGACAGGGACATGGTTGACAGGGACATGGTTGACAGGGACATGGTTGACAGGATCATGTTTGACAGGGACATGGTTGACAGGGACATGGTTGACAGGGTCATGGTTGACAGGGTCATGGTTGACAGGGACATGGTTGACAGGGACATGGTTGACTGGGACATGGTTGACTGGGCAATGGTTGACAGGGACATGGTTGACTGGGTCATGGTTGACAGGGTCATGGTTGACAGGGTCATGGTTGACAGGGACATGGTTGACTGGGACATGGTTGACTGGGACATGGTTGACAGGGACATGGTTGACAGGGTCATGGTTGACTGGACATGGTTGACTGGGACATGGTTGACAGGGACATGGTTGACTGGGACATGGTTGACTGGGACATGGTTGACAGGGACATGGTTGACAGGGACATGGTTGACTGGGACATGGCTGACTGGAACATGGTTGACAGGGGCATGGTTGACAAGGTCATGGTTGACAGAGTTATGGTTGACAGGGACATGGTTGACAGGGTCATGGTTGACAGGGTCATGGTTGACAGAGACATGGTTGACAGGGACATGGTTGACAGGGTCATGGTTGACAGGGACATGGTTGACAGGGTCATGGTTGACAGGGTCATGGTTGACAGGGTCATGGTTGACAGGGACATGGTTGACAGGGGAATGGTTGACTGGGTCATGATTGACAGGGACATGGTTGACAGGGACATGGTTGACAGGGTCATGGTTGACTGGGACATGGTTGACAGGGACATGGTTGACAGGGACATGGTTGGCAGGGTCATGGTTGACAGGGTCATGGCTGTCAGGGTCATGATTGTCAGGGTCATGGTTGACAGGGTCATGGTTGTCAGGGTCATGGTTGACAGGGTCATGGTTGACAGGGTCATGGTTGACAGGGACATGGTTGACAGGGACATGGTTGACAGGGACATGGTTGACAGGGACATGGTTGACAGGGTCATGGTTGACAGGGTCATGGTTGACAGGGTCATGGTTGACAGGGTCATGGTTGACAGGGACATGATAATAGGAACATTGGTACATTGCAGATCACTGTTACTATTACTTTGACTCTTTGAAATGGCATTTCCTAAATCTGTCATTTTCTGTGTCCTTGTCAATAAGTGACTCGGATGCAGAAAGGAAACCTCATCTTCTTGCAGGTCTTCGAGGGCCCATTGGATGGAGGAGTCATTATCTTACATTATCTTACATTAGAGCACAGTTAGTGTTCTGATTTGAAGCACCTCTCTTGTTTCTGTTTCCTGGGAAACACACTGTCCAATTCTAAACTCTTACAAACAGATTAGATTTTGTTTTGGTAACGTTACAAATATCTCTAAGGATGTTACTGTAGGTCTAGAAAAATAACAGGCTAGAGGAGTTGAAACAAACTTTGATATCACAGGCTGTCAGCGGCGCTCTCCGTGGCGCTCGCTAGATCCTCGCTAGATTTAGTGTCTCAATGAGGCAACTGTTGATCAATACTCCCTTTTCCCTTATTTGTTGCTTTCCAAACAATATTTTAAGTGACTTATAATATCACAATGTACAGTATAATGTTCTTATAATGGAAATGCTCTATGCATTATGCTGTCATAATCTCAATTGCTGCCCTTAATTTTAAAAATAAAAGTGTATTACAAATAGTGGAGTCAGGCAGGTCCTTTTAGATTTTTATTCAGAGATATTGAAACGATTAGAATCTCTATCTGTCTATCAACGGATTATTTAACCTGTCCATAGGTGTACTTTTCCCCCCATCCTAACACCCTGGGCTACCTATCCCCACCCCATCATTAACACCCTGGGCTACCTATCCCCACCCCATCATAACACCCTGGGCTACCTATCCCCACCCCATCATAACACCCTGGGCTACCTATCCCCACCCCATCATAACACCCTGGGCTACGTATCCCCACCCCATCATAACACCCTGGGCTACCTATCCCCACCCCCATCATAACACCCTGGGCTACCTATCCCCACCCCCATCATAACACCCTGGGCTACCTATCCACACCCCCATCATAACACCCTGGGCTACCTATCCCCACCCCCATCCTAACACCCTGGGCTCCCTATCCCCACCCCATCATAACACCCTGGGCTACCTATCCCCACCCCCATCATAACACCCTGGGCTACCTATCCCCACCCCCATCATAACACCCTGGGCTACCTATCCCCACCCCCATCATAACACCCTGGGCTACCTATCCCCACCCCCATCATAACACCCTGGGCTACCTATCCCCACCCCCATCATAACACCCTGGGCTACCTATCCCCACCCCCATCATAACACCCTGGGCTACCTATCCCCACCCCCATCATAACACCCTGGGCTACCTATCCCCACCCCATCCTAACACCCTGGGCTACCTATCCCCACCCCCATCATAACACCCTGGGCTACCTATCCCCACCCCCATCATAACACCCTGGGCTACCTATCCCCACCCCCATCATAACACCCTGGGCTACCTATCCCCACCCCCATCATAACACCCTGGGCTACCTATCCCCACCCCCATCATAACACCCTGGGCTACCTATCCCCACCCCCATCATAACACCCTGGGCTACCTATCCCCACCCCCATCATAACACCCTGGGCTACCTATCCCCACCCCCATCATAACACCCTGGGCTACCTATCCCCACCCCCATCATAACACCCTGGGCTACCTATCCCCACCCCCATCATAACACCCTGGGCTACCTATCCCCACCCCCATCCTAACACCCTGGGCTACCTATCCCCACCCCCATCATAACACCCTGGGCTCCCTATCCCCACCCCATCATAACACCCTGGGCTACCTATCCCCACCCCCATCATAACACCCTGGGCTACCTATCCCCACCCCATCATAACACCCTGGGCTACCTATCCCCACCCCTTCATAACACCCTGGGCTACCTATCCCCACCCCCATCATAACACCCTGGGCTACCTATCCCCACCCCCATCATAACACCCTGGGCTACCTATCCCCACCCCCATCATAACACCCTGGGCTACCTATCCCCACCCCATCATAACACCCTGGGCTACCTATCCCCACCCCATCATAACACCCTGGGCTACCTATCCCCACCCCCATCATAACACCCTGGGCTACCTATCCCCACCCCCATCATAACACCCTGGGCTCCTATCCCCACCCCCATCATAACACCCTGGGCTACCTATCCCCACCCCATCATAACACCCTGGGCTACCTATCCCCACCCCCATCATAACACCCTGGGCTACCTATCCCCACCCCATCATAACACCCTGGGCTACCTATCCCCACCCCCATCATAACACCCTGGGCTACCTATCCCCACCCCATCATAACACCCTGGGTTCCCTATCCCCACCCCCATCATAACACCCTGGGCTACCTATCCCCACCCCCATCATAACACCCTGGGCTACCTATCCCCACCCCCATCATAACACCCTGGGCTACCTATCCCCACCCCCATCATAACACCCTGGGCTACCTATCCCCACCCCCATCATAACACCCTGGGCTACCTATCCCCACCCCCATCATAACACCCTGGGCTACCTATCCCCACCCCCATCATAACACCCTGGGCTCCCTATCCCCACCCCCATCATAACACCCTGGGCTCCTATCCCCACCCCCATCATAACACCCTGGGCTACCTATCCCCACCCCATCATAACACCCTGGGCTACCTATCCCCACCCCATCATAACACCCTGGGCTACCTATCCCCACCCCATCATAACACCCTGGGCTACCTATCCCCACCCCATCATAACACCCTGGGCTACCTATCCCCACCCCATCATAACACCCTGGGCTCCTATCCCCCCATCATAACACCCTGGGCTACCTATCCCCACCCCATCATAACACCCTGGGCTCCTATCCCCACCCCCATCATAACACCCTGGGCTACCTATCCCCACCCCATCATAACACCCTGGGCTACCTATCCCCACCCCCATCATAACACCCTGGGCTACCTATCCCCACCCCTATCATAACACCCTGGGCTACCTATCCCCACCCCCATCATAACACCCTGGGCTACCTATCCCCACCCCATCATAACACCCTGGGCTCCCTATCCCCACCCCCATCATAACACCCTGGGCTACCTATCCCCACCCCATCATAACACCCTGGGCTCCCTATCCCCACCCCCATCATAACACCCTGGGCTACCTATCCCCACCCCCATCATAACACCCTGGGCTACCTATCCCCACCCCATCATAACACCCTGGGCTCCCTATCCCCACCCCATCATAACAAAGTGTCTGTCACAGGGTTCATTAATGTGTGCTTAGTTAGACTTACAGATTGACAGTAATGAAGACTAGTGTGAAAGGTTAAGAGGTTGTAATCAGATGAAAGTAATTTACAGTCCGAGGTTCCTAGCTCTAGTAACACCCGCACCTCAACCCGCACCTCAACCCGCACCTCAACCCGCACCTCAATCCGTATCAGGAGTCAAAATAGTAGAAACAGGATTTTTAACAAATTCAACACAAATGTCATCCCGTAGTCTTTTGCCCATTTTATTACATGGTCACATCATCCATATCTGTTTCTGACATTCCCCATCTTCATGAATCCTCTGTTGGACAGAGAGGAAACTCTGCTAGATTGCAGAGAAGAAGGAATCGATTGCCAACAGGCAGTCAAAGGAGTTGAAGGAGATTGTTTCCCTATCACGAGGCACCACAGCAATATTGCAGACTGTTAATTTCCTCTCCTCTCTACAGCTCTTCAAGTGCTTTCTCATCTCCTCTTGTCTCCTTCCTTTCAAAGATGTGGCCTGTCCATAAATTAGGCCATAAATAACAGTTTATGATACAAGATACTAATAACATTATATTAAAAACAACTAATCAAGTCTTAATCATATGTATTGGTCAGCTGGTACTTTATTAGAAATAACACAATTTGGTCAGTACTAGATACTCATCCAACTATCTTACTGAGCATCTGTGCTTCATCTTGTTTTATATGCCTTTTGTTTCAAGGTCATCTCATCTAAAACTGTGTGATAGAGTAATCAAGATGTCCTGAGTCACTTCCTGGTTCTATTAGTGTCTTGTGACTTGACACAGCCCAGTTCTCTGACCTCATTCGGGGGCCCCGAGACTGGCTGTGCTTCATTACCTTGCTAGCCAATGGTGTTCCGACTGGGTCACCCTGCTCTCTCAGTCTTACCGTGCCCCAATGCATTGTCCTGAATAGAAGCCCAGGTTGAGCTGCGGATTACTTCCTTAGTGGAATGGTGGTCTTTTAATAACTGGGGTTAATCTTGTTACACGTGGTTGTGAACATCCCTTAGACTTACGTCTGGTGCCCACTTCGTCCTGCTTCTCCCAGTCCTCCATACACACACAGACACACATATTTGAATGGACGGTGTAGAGCAGCCAGCTTGCATTCCATGTCAGTAGTCTCTAAATCAACAGAACATGGCCTTGGCTCTCTCTTTTTCACCTCCGTGCACATTGGGTTGACTTGTGCTTTCTAGGAAGCGTTTCTGCTCTACTACGGTGGTGTATAGCAAGGCAGGAGGTGAGAGAGAGTTTACAAGTGTAAATGCAGAGAGACAAGGGAGTCAAAAGGTCATCCAAAGGGCTACATAGGGAGAATGAACATTGTACAGTTGAAGTCGGAAGTTTACATACACCTTAGCCAATGACTGGCTAAAATAAACTCTCTGTGAACAACTCACTTTAATAAGTTGACTACTTCCCTCTACAGTCATAAACTCAACCCACAGTTTCTTTGTGGAGAATGAAACAAATGAACACAGCTACAGAACAAAAATCTATTTAACGGCCCCAGAGAATAACATTTCTAAATTAGCAGTAGGCTGTATTTACAGTTGAAGTAGGAAGTTTACATACACCTCAGCCAAATACATTTAAACTCAGTTTTTCACAATTCCTGACATTTAATCCTAGTAACAATTCCCTGTTTTAGGTCAGTTAGGATCACCACTTTATTTTAAGAATGTGAAATGTCAGAATAATAGTAGAGAGAATGATTTATTTCAGCTTTTATTTCTTTCATCACATTTAAATTGTTTAACTTGGGTCAAATGTTTTCGGGTAGCGTTCCACAAGCTTCCCACAATAACTGGTGTAACTGAGTCAGGTTTGTAGGCCTCCTTGCTCGCACATTTTCAGTTCTGCCCACACATTTTCTATGGGATTGAGGTCAGAACTTTGTGATGGCCACTTTAATACCTTGACTTGTTGTCCTTAAGCCATTTTGCCACAACTTTGGAAGTATGCTTAGGGTCATTGTCCATTTGGAAGACCCATTTGCTTTAACATCCTGAATGATGTCTTGAGATGTTGCTTCAATATATCCACATCATTTCCCCTCCTCATGTCATCTATTTTGTGAAGTGCACCAGTCCCTCCTGCAGCAAAGCACCCTCACAACATGATGCTGCCACCCTCGTGCTTCACGGTTGGGATGGTGATCTTCGGCTTGCAAACATCCCCCTTTTCCTCCAAACATAACTGATGGTCATAATGGCCAAACAGTTCTATTTTCGTTTCATCAGACCAGAGGTCATTCCTCCAAAAGTACGATATTTGTCCCCATGTGCAGTTGCAAACCGTAGTCTGGCTTTTTTTTATGGCGGTTTTGGAGCAGTGGCTTCTTGCTTGCTGAAAGGCCTTTCAAGTTATGTCGATATAGGGACTCGTTTTACTGTGGATATAGATACTCTTGTACCTGTTTCCTCCAGCATCTTCACAAGGTCCTTTGCTGTTGTTTTGTGATTGATATGAACTTTTCGCACCAAAGTACGTTCATCTCTAGGAGACAGAACGCGTCTCCTTCCTGAGCGGTATGACGGCTGATTGGTCCCATGGTGTTTATACTTGCGTACTATTGTTTGTACAGATGAACGTGGTACCTTCAGACGTTTGGAAATTGCTCCTAAGGATGAATCAAACTTGTGGAGGTCTACAAAACAATTTCTGAGGTATTGGGTGATTTCTTTTGATTTTCCCATGATGTCAAGCAAAGAGGCACTGAGTTTGAAGGTAGGCCTTGAAATACATCCACAGGTACACCTCCAATTGACTCAAATTATGTCAATTAGCCTATCAAAAGCTTCTAAAGCCATGACATAATTTTCTGGAATTTTCCAAGCTGTTTAAAGGCACAGTCAACTTAGTGTATGTAAACTTCTGACCCACTGGAATTGTGATACAGTGAATTATAAGTGAAATAATCTGTCTGTAAACAATTGTTGGAAAAATGTATTGTGTCATGCACAAAGTAGATGTCCTAACCGACTTGCCGAAACTATAGTTTGTTAACAAGAAATTTGCGGAGTGGTTGAAAAACGAGTTTTAATGACACCAACCTAAGTGTATGTAAACTGTATATAAGCTAACAATGGACTGACAAACTATGAGTATTAGACTTGTGCTGATAAATCATATGTTGAGCTTCAAAAGGCACCTGATTCCCTACAGGTTCTATCTAGAACATTAAAGGCTTCTTCAGCTGTCCCCATTGGAGAACCATTCGAGGAACATTTTTTGTTCCATGTAGAACCCTTTCCATTGAGGGTTCTACATGGAATCCAAAAGGGTTATACCTGGAATCAAAAAGGGTTATACCTGGAACCAAGAAGGGTTCTGCTATGGGGACACCTGAGGAACCCGTGAGGAACCCTTTTTCTAAGAGTGTACATAATGCTACACAGTGTACGGAATAGGTAGCCGTTAGAGATACAGATAAGTACTCAATGGGCCCTAGCTACGGTAACTGCTGTACATCCCATCTGCTGCACCTGCAATGCTAATTCAATAGCAGTAAAATGCAGTGTCATCATGGTGGACTGAGTTGCCCTCACCAGTCATCATGGTGGACTGTCCCTTAATTCCACTGAGTTGCTCTCACCAGTCATCATGGTGGACTGACTGGCCCTTAATCCTATTGAGTTGCCCTCACCAGTCATCGCGGTGGACTGACTGGCCCTTAATCCAACTGATTACCCTCACCAGTCATCATGGTGGACTGTCCCTTAATTCCACTGAGTTACCCTCACCAGTCATCATGGTGGACTGTCCATAATTCCACTGGGTTACCCTCACCAGTCATCATGGTGGACTGTCCCTTAATCAACTGAGTTACCCTCAGCAGTCATCATGGTGGGCTGTCCCTTAATCCTACTGAGTTACCCTCACCAGTCATCATGGTGGACTGTCCCTTAATCCTACTGAGTTACCCTCACCAGTCATCATGTTGGACTGTCCCTTAATCCTACTGAGTTACCCTCACCAGTCATCATGGTGGACTGTCCCTTAATTCCACTGAGTTGCCCTCACCAGTCATCATGGTGGACTGTCCCTTAATTCCACTGAGTTGCCCTCACCAGTCATCATGGTGGACTGGCCCTTAATCCTATTGAGTTACCCTCACCAGTCATCATGGTGGACTGTCCCTTAATCCAACTGAGTTACCCTCACCAGTCATCATGGTGGACTGTCCCTTAATCCTACTGAGTTACCCTCACCAGTCATCATGGTGGACTGACTGGCCCTTAATCCAACTGAGTTGCCCTCACCAGTCATCATGGTGGACTGTCCCTTAATCCAACTGAGTTGCCCTCACCAGTCATCATGATGGACTGGCCCTTAATCCTATTGAGTTACCCTCACCAGTCATCATGGTGGACTGTCCCTTAATCCAACTGAGTTACCCTCAGCAGTCATCATGGTGGACTG
>NW_027015735.1:0-11036 GCF_036934945.1 Oncorhynchus masou masou
GTGTCATGTCTTGTTATATCTGTTCCTGTCCTTTCTCTTCACTCTGTCTCTCTCTGCTGGTCTTTTTAGGTTACCTTCTCTGTCTCTCATTCTTCAGCTGTTCTACATCTCCCCCTAACTAGCTCGTTCACTCTTTCCCACCTGTTCTCTCTTCCCCCTCTGATTAGGTCTCTATTTCTCTCTCTGTTCCTGCTACTTTCAGTGTCTGATTCTTGTTTGTGTTTTTGATGCCAGAAGCAAGCTGTCGTCTCGTTTGCTTCCACCTTGTCCTATCCTGTCGGAGTCTGCCTGGCAGGTGCATCCTGCACTATACTACGTTCTTTTTGTTCCATTGTCAACGTTGGAAGAGGATTTATGCCATTCCTGTTTTTCATTAAAGAACTCTGTTTTCTGTTAAAACCGCTTTTGGGTCTTCACTCAAGTACATAACAGAAGAATCAGACCAAGAATGGACCCAGCGGCTCCGGACCCTTTTCACTCCGCCGTCGAGATCCAGGGAGCGATGCTAGGCAGACACGAGGAGGAATTGTCTGCTGCTCGACATGCCGTTGAGACCCTGGCCGTTCAAGTCTCCGACCTCACAAGACAGGTTCACCAACTCCACCTCGATCCACCGCCCACTTCCAGGGTTTCCGAGTCTCCGGAGCCCAGGATCAACAACCCGCCCTGTTACTCTGGGGGAGCCCACTGAGTGCCGCTCATTCCTCACTCAGTGTGATGTGGTGTTCTCTCTCCAGCCCAACACTTACTCCAGGAGCGCAGCCCGCATCGCCTACGTCATTTCTCTCCTTACCGGACGGGCGCGTGAGTGGGGCACGGCAATCTGGGAGCGAGGGCTGAGTGTATTAACCAGTTTCAGGACTTTAAGGAGGAGATGATACGGGTTTTGACCGTTCTGTTTTTGGGGAGGAGGCTTCCAGGGCCCTGTCTTCCCTATGTCAGGGGAATCGATCCATAACGGATTATTCTATTGAGTTTCGCACTCTAAGCTGCCTCTAGTGACTGGAGCGGCCGGCTTTGCTCGCTCGTTTCTGGAAGGTCTCCTCGTCGAGGTTAAGGATGAGATCCTCTCCCGGGAGGTTCCTTCCAGTCTGGACTCCTTAATAGCTCTCGCTATTCGCATAAGCGACGGTTGATCTTCGTCGCCGAGCACGTGGAAA
The DNA here is from genome assembly GCF_036934945.1 of Oncorhynchus masou masou. NCBI lineage: Eukaryota > Metazoa > Chordata > Actinopteri > Salmoniformes > Salmonidae > Oncorhynchus > Oncorhynchus masou. The sequence continues at coordinate 1,161 of NW_027015735.1, forward strand.
GGAGTTCGCGTTCTCCGTTGCTCCCCTCTCCACATCACTGCCACCTGCCGCATCACTGCCACCCTCCTCCGCCGGCTCGGATGCTGAGCCTATGCAGCTGGGGGTATCCGCATCTCGGCCAAGGAGAAGGAACGGAGAATCTGTCGCGCCTCTGTCTCTACTGCGGCTCCGCTGGTCATTTTGTCACCTCATGTCCAGTAAAAGCCAGAGCTCATCAGTAAGAGGAGGGCTACTGGTGAGCGCAACTACTCAGGCCTCTCCTTCTGGATCACGCACTACCTTTCCGGTCCATCTCCGCTGGCCCGGTTCATCTGCTTCCTGCAGTGCCTTGATAGACTCTGGGGCGGAGGGCTGTTTTATGGACGAGACCTGGGCTCGGGAACATGACATTTCCTCTCAGACAGTTAGGGGAGCCAACGGCCTTGTTCGCTTTAGATGGTAGTTCTCTCCCCAAGATTCAGCGTGAGACGCTGCCTTTAACCCCTCACTGTCTCTGGTAATCATAGCGAAACCATTTCTTTTTTAATTTTTCGTTCACCTTTTACACCTGTTGTTTTGGGTCATCCTGGCTAGTGCGCCATAACCCTTCTATTAATTGGTCTAGTAATACTATCCTATCCTGGAATGTTTCTTGTCATGTGACCTGTTTAATGTCTGCTATCCCTCCTGTTTCCTCTGTCTCTTCTTCACAGGAGGAGCCTGGCGATTTGACAGGGGTGCCGGAGGAGTATCACGATCTGCGCACGGTGTTCAGTCGTTCCAAGGCCCACTTCTCTCCTCCACACCGGTCGTATGACTGTAGTATTGATCTCCTTCCGGGAACTACTCCCCCCCGGGGTAGATTATACTCTCTGTCGGCTCCCGAACGTAAGGCTCTCGAGGATTATTTGTCGGTTTCGCTCGGCGCGGTACCATAGTCTCCTCCTCCTCTCCCGCCGGGCCGGGGTTTTTTTTTGTTCAGAAGAAGGACGGGTCCCTGCGCCCATGCGTGGATTATCGAGGGCTGAATGACATAACAGTTAAGAATCGTTATCCGCTTCCTCTTATGTCTTCAGCCTTCGAGATCCTGCAGGGAGCCAGGTTTTTCACCAAATTGGACCTTCGTAACGCCTACCATCTCGTGCGCATCAGGAGGGGACGAGTGGAAGACGACGTTTAACACTCCGTTAGGGCACTTTGAATACCGGGTTCTTCCTTTCGGCCTCGTTAACGCTCCAGCTGTCTTTCAGGCACTAGTTAACGCGTCCTGAGAGACATGCTGAACATTTTTGTTTCGTTTACATGGACGATATCCTGATTTTTTCACCGTCTCTCTCGATTCATGTTCAGCACGTGCGACGCGTCCTCCAGCGCCTTTTGGAGAACTGTCTTTATGTGAAGGCTGAGAAGTGCACTTTTCATGCCGCCTCTGTCCCTTTTCTCGGTTCCGTTATTTCCCGCTGAGGGCATTAAGATGGATCCCGCTAAGGTCCAGGCTGTCATTGATTGGCCCGTTCCTAAGTCACGCGTCGAGCTGCAGCGCTTTCTGGGCTTCGCTAATTTCTATCGTCGTTTCATCCGTAATTTCGGTCAGGTGGCAGCTCCCCTCACAGCCCTTACTTCTGTTAAGACGTGCTTTAAGTGGTCCGTTTCCGCCCAGGGAGCTTTTGATCTTCTTAAGAATCGTTTTACATCCGCACCTATTCTTGTTACACCTGACATCTCTAGTCAGTTTGTTGTTGAGGTTGACGCGTCAGAGGTGGGCGTGGGAGCCATTCTTTCTCAGCGCTCTCTCTGACGGCAAGGTCCATCCTTGCGCGTTTTTCTCTCATCGCTTATCGCCGTCAGAACGTAACTATGATGTTGGTCGCGAACTGCTCGCCATCCGCTTAGCCTAGGCGAATGGCGACAGTGGTTGGAGGGGGGCGACCGTTCCTTTTGTCGTTTGGACTGACCATAGGAACCTTGAGTACATCCGTTCAGCCAAACGACTTAATGCGCGTCAGGCTCGTTGGGCTCTGTTTTTCGCTCGTTTCGAGTTTGTTATTTCTTATCGTCCGGGCTCAAAAACACCAAGCCTGATGCTTTATCTCGTCTCTTCAGTTCTTCTGAGGTCTCCACCCGGCCCCGAGGGGATTCTCCCTGAAGGGCGTGTTGTCGGGTTGACTGTCTGGGGAATTGAGAGGCAGGTAAAGCAAGCACTCGCTCACCTCCGTCGCGCGAGCTTGTCCTAGGAACCTTCTGTTCGTTCCCGTTCCTACTCGTCCGGCCGTTCTTCAGTGGGCCCACTCTGCCAAGTTAGCCGGCCACCGGCGTTCGGGGTACGCTCGCTTCCATTCGCCAGCGTTTCTGGTGGCCCACTCGGGAACGTGACGCGCGTCGATTTGTCGCCGCTTGTTCGGTCTGCGCGCAGACTAAATCTGGGAACTCTCCTCCTGCCGTACGTCTCAGACCGCTTCCCATTCCCTCTCGACCGTGGTCTCACATCGCTTTAGATTTCATCACCGGACTGCCTTCATCAGCGGGGAAGACAGTTATTCTTACGGTTGTCGATAGATTCTCTAAGGCGGCTCATTTCATTCCTCTCGCTAAGCTCCCTTCTGCTAAGGAGACGGCTCAGATCATTATCGAGAATGTTTTCCGAATTCATGGCCTTCCGTCTGACGTCGTTTCCGACAGAGGCCCCAGTTCACGTCTCAATTTTGGAGGGAGTTTTGCCGTTTGATTGGGGTTTCCGTCAGTCTCTCGTCCGGCTTTCATCCCCAGTCTAACGGTCAAGCCGAGCGGGCCAATCAGACTGTTGGTCGCATTTTACGCAGTCTTTCTTTTCGTAACCCTGCGTCTTGGTCAGAACAGCTCCCTGGGCAGAGTCGCCCACAACTCGCTTCCCTCGTCTGCTACCGGTCTATCTCCTTTTCAGAGTAGCCTCGGGTACCAGCCTCCGCTGTTCTCATCTCAGCTCGCCGAGTCCTGCGTCCCCTCCGCTCAGGCTTTTGTCCAGCGTTGCGAGCGCACCTGGAAGGGGGTCAGGTCGGCACTTTGCCGTAATAGGGCACAGACTGTGAGGGCCGCTAATAAGCGTAGGACCAAGAGTCCTAGATATTGTTGCGGTCAGAGAGTATGGCTCTCCACTCAGAACCTTCCCCTTAAGACAGCTTCTCGCAAGTTGGCCCCGCGGTTCATTGGTCCGTTCCGTATTTCCCAGGTCATTAATCCTGTCGCAGTGCGACTTCTTCTCCCGCTATCTTCGTCGCGTTCACCCGGTCTTCCATGTCTCCTGTGTTAAGCCCGTTCTTCGCGCCCCCGCTCGTCCCTCCTCCCCCATCCTTGTCGAGGCGCACCCATCTACAGGGTTCGTAAGATTTTGGACATGCGCCCTCGGGGCCGTGGTCATCAGTACCTAGTGGATTGGGAGGGTACGGTCCTGAGGAGAGGAGTTGGGTTCCCTCTCGGGACGTGCTGGACCGTTCGCTGATCGATGATTTCCTCCCGTTTGCCGCCAAGGTTTCCTCCTCGAGTGCGCCAGGAGGCGCTCGGTGAGTGGGGGTACTGTCATGTCTTGTTATATCTGTTCCTGTCCTTTCTCTTCACTCTGTCTCTCTCTGCTGGTCTTTTTAGGTTACCTTCTCTGTCTCATATTCTTCAGCTGTTCTACATCTCCCCTAACTAGCTCGTTCACTCTTTCCCACCTGTTCTCTCTTCCCCCTCTGATTAGGTCTCTATTTCTCTCTCTGTTCCTGCTACTTTCAGTGTCTGATTCTTGTTTGTGTTTTTGATGCCAGAAGCAAGCTGTCGTCTCGTTTGCTTCCACCTTGTCCTATCCTGTCGGAGTCTGCCTGGCAGGTGCATCCTGCACTATACTACGTTCTTTTTGTTCCATTGTCAACGTTGGAAGAGGATTTATGCCATTCCTGTTTTTCATTAAAGAACTCTGTTTTCTGTTAAAACCGCTTTTGGGTCTTCACTCAAGTACATAACAAGTAGAAAATAACATGGCTATACACATGAAGTAGAAAATAACATGGCTATATACATGAAGTAGAAAATAACATGGCTATATACAGGAAGTAGAAAATAACATGGCTATATACAGGAAGTAGAAAATAACATGGCTATACACAGGAAGTAGAAAATAACATGGCTATATACAGGAAGTAGAAAATAACATGGCTATACACAGGGAGTAGAAAATAACATGGCTATATACAGGGAGTAGAAAATAACATGGCTATACACAGGAAGTAGAAAATAACATGGCTATATACAGGAAGTAGAAAATAACATGGCTATACACAGGAAGTAGAAAATAACATGGCTATACATAGGAAGTAGAAAATAACATGGCTATACACAGGAAGTAGAAAATAACATGGCTATACACAGGAAGTAGAAAATAACATGGCTATATACAGGAAGTAGAAAATAACATGGCTATACATAGGAAGTAGAAAATAACATGGCTATATACAGGAAGTAGAAAATAACATGGCTATACACAGGAAGTAGAAAATAACATGGCTATATACAGGGAGTAGAAAATAGCATGGCTATGTAGAGGGACTCCCAGTACCGAGTCGATGTGAAGGGGTACAAGGTAATTGAGGTATGGGTAAAGTAACTAGGCAACAAGATAGATAGTAGACAGTAGCAGCAGCATATGTGGTGAGTGTGAAAGTGTGTTTGTGTGTGTGGCATCAGAATGCATGTGTGTGTGTGTGTGTGTCAATGCTGGATGTCAGTGTTAGTATGTGTGAGTCTGTGGGTAGGGTCCAGTGTGTACGTGCATAGAGTCAGTGAAAAACAGGGTCAATGCATGTATTCCCGGTAGCCATTTGATTAGCTGTTTAGCAGTCTTGTTTAAAAGTCTCATGGTGTGGGGGTAGAAGCGGTTCAGGGTCCTGTTGGTTCCAGACTTTGTACGTTGGTATTGCTTGACAAGTCATAGCAGAGAGAACAGTCTGTGGCTTGGGTAGCTGGACTCTTTGACAAATCTTTTGGCCTTCCTTGACACTGCCTAGTATAAAGGTCCTGGATGGCAGAGAGCTCGGCACCAGCGACATACTGGGTGGTACACACTACCCTCTGTAGCGCCTTGCGGTCGGATGCCAAGAAGAGCTCTCTGACACACTGTGGCAGACAGCAGAGAGAAGAGCTCTCTGACACACTGTGGCAGACAGCAGAGAGAAGAGCTCTCTGACACACTGTGGCAGACAGTAGAGAGAATAGCTCTCTGACACACTGTGGCAGACAGCAGAGAGAATAGCTCTCTGGTACACTATGGCAGACAGTAGAGAGAATAGCTCTCTGATACACTGTGGCAGACAGCAGAGAGAATAGCTCTCTGACACATTATGGCAGACAGCAGAGAGAATAGCTCTCTGATACACTATGGCAGACAGCAGAGAGAAGAGCTCTCTGACACACTGTGGCAGACAGCAGAGAGAATAGCTCTCTGATACACTATGGCAGACAGTAGAGAGAATAGCTCTCTGATACACTGTGGCAGACAGCAGAGAGAATAGCTCTCTGACACACTGTGGCAGACAGTAGAGAGAATAGCTCTCTGATACACTGTGGCAGACAGCAGAGAGAATAGCTCTCTGACACACTATGGCAGACAGCAGAGAGAAGAGCTCTCTGATACACTATGGCAGACAGTAGAGAGAATAGCTCTCTGATACACTGTGGCAGACAGCAGAGAGAATAGCTCTCTGACACACTATGGCAGACAGCAGAGAGAAGAGCTCTCTGATACACTGTGGCAGACAGTAGAGAGAAGAGCTCTCTGATACACTGTGGCAGACAGTAGAGAGAAGAGCTCTCTGATACACTGTGGCAGACAGTAGAGAGAAGAGCTCTCTGATACACTGTGGCAGACAGTAGAGAGAAGAGCTCTCTGATACACTGTGGCAGACAGCAGAGAATAGCTCTCTGATACACTGTGGCAGACAGTAGAGAGAAGAGCTCTCTGATACACTGTGGCAGACAGTAGAGAGAAGAGCTCTCTGATACACTGTGGCAGACAGCAGAGAAGAGCTCTCTGATACACTATGGCAGACAGCAGAGAAGAGCTCTCTGATACACTGTGGCAGACAGCAGAGAAGAGCTCTCTGATACACTCTGGCAGACAGCAGAGAAGAGCTCTCTGATACACTATGGCAGACAGTAGAGAGAATAGCTCTCTGATACACTGTGGCAGACAGCAGAGAGAAGAGCTCTCTGACACACTGTGGCAGACAGCAGAGAGAAAGAAGCACTCAAGAGGAAAAGACAAACTAATCAGAAATTAGAGGTGTCATTTACATTCTGCCACTCACGCTTTCAGGCAGTTACTTCCTCTCTTCTTCCCTCCCTTCGTCCTCCCTCCCTCCTTTCTTCCTTCCCAGCCTCCCTCCCTCCTCCCACCTTGACTGGGAGTAGAGGAGGCGTACTCATTCACACAGCAACTCACAGTAATACTGTAACGCTCCAGGAGACTGGGTTTCCTGTTTACCCCCACACTGAACCAATCACAACAAGGATGAAGGTTGTTATGTGTTGTGTTAACAATTACATTTAACACTAAGTAGTTACCTGTCAACAACTTGCCTTGAACACAAACAACCGACCATTCACCTCAGTAGTTACCTGTAAACACCTTGCCTTGAACACAAACAACCGACCATTCACCTCAGTAGTTACCTGTAAACACCTTGCCTTGAACACAAACAACCGACCATTCACCTCAGTAGTTACCTGTAAACACCTTGCCTTGAACACAAACAACCGACCATTCACCTCAGTAGTTACCTGTCAACAACTTGCCTTGAACACAAACAACCGACCATTCACCTCAGTAGTTACCTGTCAACAACTTGCCTTGAACACAAACAACCGACCATTCACCTCAGTAGTTACCTGTAAACACCTTGCCTTGAACACAAACAACCGACCATTCACCTCAGTAGTTACCTGTAAACACCTTGCCTTGAACACAAACAACCGACCATTCACCTCAGTAGTTACCTGTAAACACCTTGCCTTGAACACAAACAACCGACCATTCACCTCAGTAGTTACCTGTAAACACCTTGCCTTGAACACAAACAACCGACCATTCACCTCAGTAGTTACCTGTAAACACCTTGCCTTGAACACAAACAACTGACCATTCACCTCAGTAGTTACCTTTAAACACCTTGCCTTGAACACACACAACCGACCATTCCCCTCAGTAGTTACCTGTAAACACCTTGCCTTGAACACAAACAACCGACCATTCACCTCAGTAGTTACCTGTAAACACCTTGCCTTGAACACAAACAACCGACCATTCACCTCAGTAGTTAACTTTAAACACCTTGCCTTGAACACACACAACCGACCATTCCCCTCAGTAGTTCCCTGTAAACACCTTGCCTTGAACACAAACAACCGACCATTCACCTCAGTAGTTAACTTTAAACACCGTGCCTTGAACACAAACAACTGACCATTCACCTCAGTAGTTACCTTTAAACACCTTGCCTTGAACACAAACAACCGACCATTCACCTCAGTAGTTACCTGTAAACACCTTGCATTGAACACAAACAACCGACCATTCACCTCAGTAGTTCCCTGTAAACACCTTGCCTTGAACACAAACATTCACCATCAAATGAAGAAGGGATTCATGGCATATTGTGTCTCAATATCTTCTATTTTCTGTAGTGTGACGACTGCCACTGGAACATTGGACGATAAAACATTGCATTTCCATCAACAAAGACCATGTCTCTGGTAAAACCCAAACACATTCCCCCCCAAATGTATTTCCGACCCCCGTCTGCTCAATATAGCTCACATCAACGAGAGGGAGGTAAAGAGGCTGCCTATTGGAGTTGATGTCTCTGGGAGAGGAGAAGAAACCTGAAGGTTCTCTACTTAATGTCGTTCCCAACACTGCTCACTGTGCATTTATCAAAACACCATCGCTGCCTTACGCATCATTAAGAGCTGTGGTGTATCTATAAACCATCAAGCCATGGGTGAGTGAGTGGGTGGGTTGGTGGGTTGGTGGGTGGGTGGGTGGGTGAGTGAGTGAGTGAGTGAGTGAGTGAGTGAGTGAGTGAGTGAGTGAGTGGGTGGGTCAGTGAGTGAGTGAGTGAGTGAGTGAGTGAGTGAGTGGGTGGGTGAGTGAGTGAGTATCTATTAGACCATTAAACCATTAACTTGAATAGCTCTAAAGACGTCCAGGAGTACACTACACTAAAACATATATTCTCTCCCTCCCTCCTTTTCACTCAGGCAGCACTTCCTCTTCCTGTTTTCAGAAGATGAAAGGCATAGTTTAAGCCAGCCCCTTTTCAATAGCCACTTGCTACAGTCACGCCATTAAATGGATAGTTCAGGATTTTGATAATGAAGCCCTTCATCTACTTCCCCAGAGTCAGATGAACTTCTGTGTCCCATTTTGATGTCTCTGCGCGCGGTTTGAAGGAAGCCGCTAACTAGCGCTAGCATTGGCTGGTGAAACAACCTCTAACTTACTTCTGACTGGACACAGAGACATTACAATGATGTCCACGAGTAGGGCTTTTACGGTGAACTTATTACCCGCCACACCGGCGGTCACCAGCCATGACAGTAGTCAAATTACACAAATTACATTAGTAGTAGCCTATCAAACTTGCTAATTGCCCGGTACTCAGCACTCTATTGTCTCTCTAATCATTCTGACATCAATTGCAAATGTGTTTCGGAAATCTAATCAAACACTTAATGAGAGTCCATGAGCTCATGTTACGCAACATTTCTATAGGCTATGCAATTGTGTGAGAAAACAGAGTGATGGCCTTTATTAAAAAGAGGAGGATCCCATCAGCTTTCTATTGGCTAGGCCTGCTATATTAATTTCTCAACTTTCCTAATATAAGCACATTGCTTCTCTTTACAACAGGGGTATATCCTACCTGGCTGGCATGAAAATGAACCACAGGAAAAGCGTCCTCCATTAGCTATTTCAGTGCATAGATGACATGTATTTTCCTCCCTGTCTCTGTTTCCAGACAGGTGCATGATAATGGACCATTCTAAATCAAAACAAATTTCACATGTATATTATTTAGTGTATGTAAAGACAAGATGAACTCAATAGTCTGATGGGTGATAATATTAACCTTGTTCACAAGAACAAGCGCATGCCTTTTTTTAGGGCGACATTTTCAAATCATAGTCGCACACCTCATGTAGCCTAGCCTATAGGTCTATATGTTTTGCTTTGTATCACAAATAAAATGGCCAAATAACTTAGTCAAATTCAGTACATTAATCCGTTTTACAGGGGTGTAGTAGAGCCCAACTGTCATACAGTACATACTGCATGAGTTTCAAGTTTGGGGAAAATCATTTTGACCATAAAAACGCACCTGTATAATAAAACCGGTACATGCATAATCACATTTGTTTTGAGAACGGTGTTTTCCCACTAATGGAACATTCACGCTTACAGCCTACGGATGTGTTGCATTGATTCGCTTATAATGTGAAGAAATAGACTCATAGTTTATCAACATTTTAAGCAAAGTGTTCTGATCTGTTGCGTCAGCATCATTACTTAAAAAACATTTTTTTTATGCTAGTGGTTGTATTAATTTGGGATCTATCACATCCCACAACTGTCCCAGACTATTGTCAAGACGTTGCCCTGTTGGTGAGGTTAATGACCCCATAAATACCTTTCCCCATTTTCTCTCTCTACTCTTCAGAATGGACTCTTGGAAAGCCCTTTGTTAACATAGAGTATTGTAACATCAAAAGGTTGGGGACAGTACAATATTTCTGTAATCCAACCAGTTGAAAGTGTCCGTTGGTACTTAAAGAATATGATGTCAGATCAGTTGTTTTCTGGGACATTATTACTGATGACAGGACGAC
>NW_027015736.1:0-11035 GCF_036934945.1 Oncorhynchus masou masou
GATGTCCTCAAAGCACATTTCATGCTATATTCTGATGAAAGAATGCTTCATGGTTCATTGCTAATGAGCAAACAGATGGATCACTGGTATCTGAAACCATTTCCTTATATTAATTATAAACTGGGTGGTTCGAGCCCTGAATGCTGATTGGCTGACAGCCATGGTATATCAGACCGTATACCACGGGTATGACAAAACATGTATTTTTACTCCTCCAATTACGTTGGTCTAGTTATAATAGCAGTACGGCATCTCAGAGGTTTGTGATATACTGCTTGGCCAATATACCGCGGCTAAGGGCTGTGTCCGGGCACTCCGCATTGTTAGGCGTTGTACAGCATACTGGCCATATAACACACCTCCTCAGGCCTTATTGCTTAATTAGAACATATAAAACATAGGTCTACATAGCCCACAGGAGCTGTGTAGTAGAAACAGGAGATATTCATTCTGGTACAATTAACATATAACCTTTAACCTAGGGGGAAGAATCAGAAACTCTTTATCCAAGGGTTATTTGTCACATAAATGGAAAGTTTTGTGACAGAAGAAGCTGTTTAGTAGTAGGAGGATTAATGTCTGTGTACATTACTCTACTGGTCTTGCTGGAGACACTTTCACAGTTATAGTCAGTCTGTCTTCAGAAAAAATGGATCTATATATCTGTGTCATATCCATGCAATAATTGATGTTACCCATTTTAACTTCCTTTTCTAAAATGCAGATATTTTCCTGTGTATGTCCACTAAGGGGCAATGCAGTTCAATCTACCACAGACCTGGCTACCTACAGATGGTCGTCACTGTAGTTACCACAGCCACAAAGTCATAAACCCCGCCCATTTCTATCATTTTTTACAGACAATTAAACAATTTTGACTTTGTGGCTGTGCTTTCTAGTGGAAACCCTACCAGACAGTGCTCATCTTATCACTGTCCCCACCCACTCAGCAACAATGGTAGTTAATGCTGTTTTAGGTTTTCTGCTGTGTGCCTCTCCTCCATGTTCTGTGGTCAGTCCCTACATGGGACTTCATTTCCCAAGAGCTCATCAATGTGATGGGTTTCTACAGTGATGTATTACAGCTTGTTCATAGACATCCAACAATCTGTTGCTCCACGTATGGTGTTTGTGAGATGGCGCTTTGTAGTCCTACTTGCAGAGCAATCATTGTACAATTTCTCCATCCCGGCCGTCACGGTTTTGGCATCTAGTCTGGTTTGTATTGCCTTACAGGATTTCTCTGCTGTTGCTTCCCTATCTCACTCTCTGACATTTTTTAAACTGTTAACGAGGATGACGTCCTGGGCGCTTTAAATAAGTAATTTTAAAGATGCATATCTCCTACTAACATATCTCCTACTAACATATCTCCTACTAACATATCTCCTCCTACTAACATATCTCCTCTTTCTAACATATCTCCTCCTACTAACATATCTCCTACTAACATATCTCCTACTAACATATCTCCTCCTACTAACATATCTCCTACTAACATATCTCCTACTAACATATCTCCTACTAACATATCTCCTCCTACTAACATATCTCCTATTTCTAACATATCTCCTCCTACTAACATATCTCCTACTAACATATCTCCTCCTACTAACATATCTCCTCCTTCTAACATATCTCCTCCTACTAACATATCTCCTACTAACATATCTCCTACTAACATATCTCCTCCTACTAACATATCTCCTCCTACTAACATATCTCCTACTACTAACATATCTCCTACCAATTTCTCCATCCCGGCCGTCACGGTTTTGGCATCTAGTCTGGTTTGTATTGCCTTACAGGATTTCTCTGCTGTTGCTTCCCTATCTCACTCTCTGACATTTTTTAAACTGTTAACGAGGATGACGTCCTGGGCGCTTTAAATAAGTAATTTTAAAGATGCATATCTCCTACTGACATATCTCCTACTAACATATCTCCTCCTACTAATATATCTCCTCCTACTAATATATCTCCTACTAAGTCTGAGGTCCTGAGCGCTCTGGAGTAGGTTTTCATCAGGATCTCTCTGTATTTAGCTCCATTCATCTTTCCCTCGATCCTGCCTAGTCTCCCAGTCCCTTCCACTGAAATAAATCCCCACAGCATGATGCTGCAAGCACCATGCTTCACCGTACGGTTGGTGCCAGGTTTGCTCCAGACGTGACGTTTGGCATTCAGGCCAACGAGTTCAATCTTGGTTTCATCAGACCAGAGAATGTTCTTTCTCATGGTTTGAGAGTCCTTTAGGTGCCTTTTGACAAACTCCAAGAGGGCTGTCATGTACCTTTTACTGAGGAGTATCTTCTGTCTGGCGACTATCATAATGGCCTGATTCTCCCATCTCCACAGAGGAACTCTGAGCTCTCTCAGAGTGACCATTGAGTTCATGGTCACCTCGCTGACCAAGGCCCTTCTCCCCCGATTGTCAGTTTGGCCAGGCGGCCAGCTCTAGGAAGAGTCTTGGTGGTTCTTAACTCTTCCATTTAAGAATGATAGAGGTCACTGTGTTCTTGGGGACCTTCAATGCTGCAGACATTTTTTGGTACCCTTCTCCAGATCTGTGCCTTGACACAATCCTGTCTCGGAGCTCTACGGACAATTCCTTCGACCTCAATATCTGCAATATCTCTCATTATGAGACATTCGGTCCTATAGGGGTCACTAATCATTATGAGACATTCAGTCCTACAGGGGTCACTAATCATTATGAGACATTCAGTCCTACAGGGTCACTAATCATTATGAGACATTCAGTCCTACAGGGGTCACTAATCATTATGAGACATTCAGTCCTACAGGGGGTCTCTCTTCATTATGAGACATTCAGTCCTACAGGGGTCACTAATCATTATGAGACATTCAGTCCTACAGGGGTCACTAATCATTATGAAACATTCAGTCCTACAGGGGTCACTAATCATTATGAGACATTCAGTCCTACAGGGGTCACTAATCATTATGAGACATTCAGTCCTACAGGGGTCACTAATCATTATGAGACATTCAGGGGTTACTTTTTAATGGTACGTTTACAAACATATATTATGATAAATATAATTGATACTTGTGTCTCATTATGGTAATTGTTCCAAGATGGCGTAGCAGTAAGTCGTCCTGTCGTATCGTCTCTCTGTAAATATCGTCTCTTTTTCATTTAGATATTTTTCTTCGCATATCTTTAAAAACATTTTTGCTCGCTTCCAAATACTCTCCTGCAACCCGCCTCACCCAATGTAGCTACTTTTCCTAAAGTATTTATATTTACTTCGGAACCGGAACCCCTCAACTGAAGCTAGCCAGCTAACCACCTGCTATGCTAGCGGTCTTCAGCTAACCGGTCATCAGCTAACCCTTAGCTCGGAAAGCTCTCGCCAGTTCGAACAACGCGACGCTAACCAGAGCATAACGGACCTATTTTTATTTTTTTAACCCCGGATTCCCACCGCAAACGGAACATCTTTCAGCTGGATCTTCACAACTAGCTATCAAGCTAAACCGCAACCCTGGTTGTTTACTCCTGGCCAGCGTTTCCACCCACGTAGCTTGAAGCTAGCCCGGCCAGAGCTCCTGTGCTCATAGCATACTCCTGGGCTACAATACCCGGACCCACGACCGGGTCCATCGATGTCACTGCATGAAGAGGAATAAACAGACTCACCCCATCGCGACGCCCTCCAAAGGCGAACTCTCTAGCCCTCGCTATCTCCTTGCTTGCTAATTCGGCAAGCTAACTGCTAGCTTGTTTAGCCCAGGTCCGCTAACTACTACCTTGTTTACCCCGGCCTGCTAATCTGCTAGCACAGGCCTGCTAATCTGTTAGCTTGTTAGCACAGGCCTGCTAACCGTCTGCATTGCCGTGTCCCAAACACGCAGTGGCCCATATGTACTTTCTATCTCTTCCCGATTTTTACATTTTTTTATACCTTCTGGAAACCTGCCTCAACCAATGTGATACGGAATCGCTATTTTTTTAAATTTTTAGAACACACTCAAGAACCTCCAGAAGCTAACCAGCTAACTAGCTACAAGCTATTTAGTCATTGTTAGTTTTTTTAACCTGGATAACACTCGCCAGTCCAGCCCCCCTGCCCCATGGACTCTGATCACTTGGCTACATAGCTGATGCACGCTGGACTGTCCATTAATCACGGTACTCCATTCTGCTTGTTTGTTTTATCTGTCGGCCTCGTTGCCTAGTCAATGCCATTTCACCTGCTGTTGTTATGCTAGCTGATTAGCTGTTGTTTCACCCACTGTTTTAGCTAGCTTTCCCAGTTCAACACCTGTGATTACTGTATGCCTCGCTGTATGTCTCTCTCAATTGTCAATATGCCTTGTATACTGTTGCTCAGGTTAGTTATCATTGTTTTAGTTCACAATGGAGCCCCTTGTCCCACTCCTCATACCCCTGATACCTCCTTTGTCCCACCTCCCACATATGCGGTGACCTCACCCATTACAACCAGCATGTCCAGAGATAAAACCTCTCTCATCATCACCCAGTGCCTGGGCTTACCTCCGCCGTACCCGCACCCCACCATACCCCTGTCTGCGCATTATGCCCTGAATATATTCTACCATGCCCAGATACCTGCTCCTCTTATTCTCTGTCCCAAACGCTCTAGGCGACCAGTTTTGATAGCCTTTAGCCGCACCCTCATACTACTCCTTCTCTGTTCTGCGGGTGATGTGGAGGTAAACCCAGGCCCTGCATGTCCCCAGGCACCCTCATTTGTTGACTTCTGTGATCGAAAAAGCCTTGGTTTCATGCATGTCAACATCAGAAGCCTTCTCCCTAAGATTGTTTTACTCACTGCTTTAGCACACTCTGCTAACCCTGATGTCCTTGCCGTGTCTGAATCCTGGCTCAGGAAGGCCACCAAAAATTCAGAGATTTCCATACCCAACTATAACATCTTCCGTCAAGATAGAACTGCCAAAGGGGGAGGAGTTGCAGTCTACTGCAGAGATAGCCTGCAAAGTAATGTCATACTTTCCAGGTCCATACCCAAACATTTCGAACTACTAATTCTGAAAATTACTCTCTCCAGAAATAAGTCGCTCACTGTTGCCGCCTGCTACCGACCCCCCTCAGCTCCCAGCTGTGCCCTGGACACCATTTGTGAATTGATTGCCCCCATCTAGCTTCAGAGTTTGTAGCTTCAGAGTTTGTTCTGTTAGGTGACCTAAACTGGGATATGCTTAACACCCCGGCAGTCCTACAATCTAAGCTAGATGCCCTCAATCTCACACAAATCATCAAGGAACCCACCAGGTACAACCCTAACTCTGTAAGCAAGGGCACCCTCATAGACGTCATCCTGACCAACTGGCCCTCCAAATACACCTCCGCTGTCTTCAATCTATTTATTATTGCCATCGAAATGTTAGCTGTTAAAATTCGATCAAACAATAATATTAAAGGGATTAGAAATCCGTGCTTTAAAAGGTCTCATTGTCGGCTGATGATTCATGTTTTCTTTTAAAAAACCACAATTAGAATCCCTCCACAGCCTCATAGAGGATCTAGATACTTATAGAATTAGAATCCCTCCACCGCCTCATAGAGGATCTAGCTACTTATAGAATTAGAATCCTCCACAGCCTCATAGAGGATCTAGCTACTTATAGAATTAGAATCTCTCCACAGCCTCATAGAGGATCTAGCTACTTATAGAATTAGAATCCCTCCACAGCCTCATAGAGGATCTAGCTACTTATAGAATTAGAATCCCTCCACAGCCTCATAGAGGATCTAGCTACTTATAGAATTAGAATCCCTCCACAGCCTCATAGAGGATCTAGCTACTTATAGAATTAGAATCCCTCCACCGCCTCATAGAGGATCTAGCTACTTATAGAATTAGAATCCCTCCACAGCCTCAGCCTAGAGGATCTAGCTACTTATAGAATTAGAATCCCTCCACAGCCTCATAGAGGATCTAGCTACTTATAGAATTAGAATCCCTCCACAGCCTCATAGAGGATCTAGCTACTTATAGAATTAGAATCCCTCCACAGCCTCATAGAGGATCTAGCTACTTATAGAATTAGAATCCCTCCACAGCCTCATAGAGGATCTAGCTACTTATAGAATTAGAATCCCTCCAGCCTCATAGAGGATCTAGCTACTTATAGAATTAGAATCCCTCCACAGCCTCATAGAGGATCTAGCTACTTATAGAATTAGAATCCCTCCACAGCCTCATAGAGGATCTAGATACTTATAGAATTAGAATCCCTCCACAGCCTCATAGAGGATCTAGCTACTTATAGAATTAGAATCCCTCCACAGCCTCATAGAGGATCTAGCTACTTATAGAATTAGAATCCCTCCACAGCCTCATAGAGGATCTAGCTACTTATAGAATTAGAATCCCTCCACAGCCTCATAGAGGATCTAGCTACTTATAGAATTAGAATCCTCCACAGCCTCATAGAGGATCTAGATACTTATAGAATTAGAATCCCTCCACAGCCTCATAGAGGATCTAGCTACTTATAGAATTAGAATCCCTCCACAGCCTCATAGAGGATCTAGCTACTTATAGAATTAGAATCCCTCCACAGCCTCATAGAGGATCTAGCTACTTATAGAATTAGAATCCCTCCACAGCCTCATAGAGGATCTAGCTACTTATAGAATTAGAATCCCTCCACAGCCTCATAGAGGATCTAGCTACTTATAGAATTAGAATCCCTCCACAGCCTCATAGAGGATCTAGCTACTTATAGAATTAGAATCCCTCCACAGCCTCATAGAGGATCTAGCTACTTATAAATTAGAATCCCTCCACAGCCTCATAGAGGATCTAGATACTTATAGAATTAGAATCCTCACGGCCTCATAGAGGATCTAGCTACTTATAGAATTAGAATCCCTCCACAGCCTCTTAGAGGATCTAGCTACTTATAGAATTAGAATCCCTCCGCAGCCTCATAGAGGATCTAGCTACTTATAGAATTAGTATCCCTCCACAGCCTCATAGAGGATCTAGCTACTTTTTCTAACCTCTGGATTAAAACAAATTATGATCCATATTGGATCACAAAAAAATGCTACTTTTACAATACCGTGTAGTTTACTAATTAAATGGTCTGACGGGGATGTGTACATACTCGGTATACATATCCTGAAATAAATGATCTCACTCCAATAAGTTTTAATAGAAAGTTAACAAAAATAGAAAAGATCTTGCTACCATGGAAAGGAAAATACTTGTTTATTTATGGAAAAATCACTCTGATTAACTCTTTAATCCTATCACAGATTACCTATTTGCTTATGATTTTGCCAACACCTAGCAACCTGCTTTTGAACTTATTTAAACAAAAAATATTACATTTTATTTGGAATGGCAAGCCAGACAAAATTAAAATAGCCTATTTATATTACTGGGGAGGCAGGTAGTCTAGTGGTTAGAGTGTTGGACTAGTAACCAAAAGGTTGCAAGATCAAATCCCTGAGCTGACAAGGTAAAAATCTGTTGTTTTGCCCCTGAACAAGGCAGTTAACCCACTGTTCCTAGGCCATCATTGAAAATAAGAATTTGTTCTTAACTGACTTGCCTAGTTAAATAAAGGATTTTTTTAAAGCATTAGACCTCTCACTCAAGGCATCAGTCATACAAAAGTTATACTTAAATCTGAAATGGTTCCTTCTAGCCAGAGTTCATCTGTCCAGTGTCTAAGTTCTTTTGCCCATCTTAATCTTTTATTTTTCTTGGCCAGTCTGAGATATGGCTTTTTCTTTACAACTCTGCCTAGAAGGCCAGCATCCCGGAGTCGCCTCTTCACTGTTGACGTTGAGAATGGTGTTTTACGGGTACTATTTAATGAAGCTGTTGAGGACTTGTGAGGCATCTGTTTCTCAAACGAGATATTCTAAAGTACTTGTCCTCTTGCTCAGTTGTGCACAGGGGCCTCCCACTCCCCTTTCCGTTTTGGTTAGGGCCATTTTGCGCTGTTCTGTGAAGGGAGTAGTACAGAGTTGTACGAGATCTTCAGTTTCTTGGCAATTTCTTGCATGGAATTGCATTAATTTCTCAGAACAAAATAGACTGAGAAGTTTCAGTAGAAATGTCTTTGTTTCTATGCCATTTTGAGCTTGTAATCAAACCCACAAATGCTGACGCTCCAGTTACTCAACTAGTCTAAAGAAGGCCCGTTTTATTGCTTCTTTAATGAGAACAACAGTTTTCAGCTGTGCTAACATAATTGCAAAAGGGTTTTCTAATGATCAATTAGTCTTTTAAAATGATAAACTTGGATTAGCTAACACAACGTGCCATTGGATCACAGGAGTGATGGTTGCTGATAATGGGCCTCTGTATGCCTATGTAGATATTCGATGATAAAAAAATTGACGTTTCCAGCTACAATAGTCGTTCACAACATTAACAATGTCTAATCTGTATCAATTTGATGTTATTTTGATGTTATCGATCACCACATTCTTTTGGAGAGATTGGAAACCCAAATTGGTCTACACGGACAAGTTCTGGCCTGGTTTAGATCTTATCTGTCGGAAAGATATCAGTTTGTCTCTGTGAATGGTTTGTCCTCTGACAAATCAACTGTACATTTCGGTGTTCCTCAAGGTTCCGTTTTAGGACCACTATTGTTTTCACTATATATTTTACCTCTTGGGGATGTTATTCGAAAACATAATGTTAACTTTCACTGCTATGCGGATGACACACAGCTGTACATTTCAATGAAACATGGTGAAGCCCCAAAATTGCCCTTGCTAGAAGCATGTGTTTCAGACATAAGGAAGTGGATGGCTGCAAACTTTCTACTTTTAAACTCGGACAAAACAGAGATGCTTGTTCTAGGTCCCAAGAAACAAAGAGATCTTCTGTTGAATCTGACAATTAATCTTAATGGTTGTACAGTCGTCTCAAATAAAACTGTGAAGGACCTCGGCATTACTCTGGACCCTGATCTCTCTTTTGAAGAACATATCAAGACCATTTCAAGGTCAGCTTTTTTCCATCTACGTAACATTGCAAAAATCAGAAACTTTCTGTCCAAAAATGATGCAGAAAAATTAATCCATGCTTTTGTCACTTCTAGGTTTGACTACTGCAATGCTCTACTTTCCGGCTACCGGATAAAGCACTAAATAAACTTCAGTTAGTGCTAAATACGGCTGCTAGAATCCTGACTAGAACCAAGATTTGATCATATTACTCCAGTGCTAGCCTCCCTACACTGGCTTCCTGTCAAAGCAAGGGCTGATTTCAAGGTTTTACTGCTAACCTACAAAGCATTACATGGGCTTGCTCCTACCTATCTCTCTGATTTGGTCCTGCATACCTACACGTACGCTACGGTCACAAGACGCAGGCCTCCTAATTGTCCCTAGAATTTCTAAGCAAACAGCTGGAGGCAGGGCTTTCTCCCTATAGAGCTCCATTTTATGGAACGGTCTGCCTACCCATGTCAGAGACGCAAACTTCGGTCTCAACCTTTAAGTCTTTACTGAAGACTCATCTCTTCAGTGGGTCATATGATTGAGTGTAGTCTGGCCCAGGAGTGGGAAGGTGAACGGAAAGCGTTTCCTCTGGAGCAACGAACCACCCTTGCTGTCTCTGCCTGGCCGGTTCCCCTCTTTACACTGGGATTCTCTGCCTCTAACCCTATTACAGGGGCTGAGTCACTGGCTTACTGGGGCTCTCTTATGCCGTCCCTGGAGGGGGTGCGTCACCTGAGTGGGTTGATTCACTGATGTGGTCATCCTGTCTGGGTTGGCACCTTGGGTTGTGCCATGGCGGAGATCTTTGCGGGCTATACTCAGCTTTGTCTCAGGATGGTGGTTGGTGGTTGAAGATATCCCTCTAGTGGTGTGGGGCTAGCTGGCAAAGTGGGTGGGGTTATATCCTTCCTGTTTGGCCCTGTCCAGGGTGTCCTTGGGTTGGGCCACAGTGTCTCCTGACCCCTCCTGTCTCAGCCTCCAGTATTTATGCTGCAGTAGTTTATGTGTCGGGGCTGGGGTCAGTTTGTTACATCTGGAGTACTTCTCCTGTCCAATTCGGTGTCCTGTGTGAATCTAAGTGTGCGTTCTCTAATTCTCTCCTTCTCTCTCTCGGAGGACCTGAGTCCTAGGACCATGCCCCAGGACTACCTGACATGATGACTCCTTGCTGTCCCCAGTCCACCTGGCCGTGCTGCTGCTCCAGTTTCAACTGTTCTACCTTATTATTATTCGACCATGCTGGTCATTTATGAACATTTGAACATCTTGGCCATGTTCTGTTATAATCTCCACCCGGCACAGCCGGAAGAGGACTGGCCACCCACATATGCTCTCTCTAATTCTCTTTCTTTCTCTCTCTCGGAGGACCTGAGCCCCAGGACCATGCCCCAGGACTACCTGACATGATGACTCCTTGCTGTCCCCAGTCCACCTGGCCGTGCTGCTGCTCCAGTTTCAACTGTTCTGACTTATTATTATTCGACCATGCTGGTCATTTATGAACATTTGAACATCTTGGCCATGTTCTTTCTAGGGAGTTTTCCTAACCACCATGCTTCTACACCTGCATTGCTTGCTGTTTGGGGTTTCCAGGCTGGGTTTCTGTACACTTTGAGATATCAGCTGATAAACGAGGCTATATAAATACATTTGATTTGATTTGAATTGATTTATTTTAATGGACCAAAAAAATCCAAGGACATTTCTAAGTGACCCCAAACGTTTGAACGGTATTGTATCTCAGAATTGTGTATTATTTACCTTTTATAAAGGGTGCCAATCATTTGACAGACACAGCGTTTCATGTTTCCACCACTTCTTTGAATGAGATACTCGTTTTGGCACCGAAAACCTTAATGAATGAGATACTCGTTATGGCACCAGAAAACATTAGTGAATGAGATACTCGTTATGGCACCAGAAACATTAGTGAATGAGATATTTCGTTATGGCACCAGAAACATTAGTGAATGAGATACTCGTTATGGCACCAGAAACATTAGTGAATGAGATACTCGTTATGGCACCAGAAACATTAGTGAATGA
>NW_027015737.1:0-11033 GCF_036934945.1 Oncorhynchus masou masou
CGGTATTTAGCGTCTGTAGCTAGACCCCTCTGTATTTAGCGTCTGTAGCTAGACCCCTCTGTATTTAGTGTCTGTAGCTAGACCCCTCGGTATTTAGCGTCTGTAGCTAGACCCCTCGGTATTTAGCGTCTGTAGCTAGACCCCTCTGTATTTAGCGTCTGTAGCTAGACCCCTCGGTATTTAGCGTCTGTAGCTAGACCCCTCGGTATTTAGCGTCTGTAGCTAGACCCCTCGCTATTTAACGTCTGTAGCTAGACCCCTCGCTATTTAGCGTCTGTAGCTAGACCCCTCGCTATTTAGCGTCTGTAGCTAGACCCCTCGGTATTTAGCGTCTGTAGCTAGACCCCTCGGTATTTAACGTCTGTAGCTAGACCCCTCGGTATTTAGCGTCTGTAGCTAGACCCCTCGGTATTTAGCGTCTGTAGCTAGACCCCTCGGTATTTAGCGTCTGTAGCTAGACCCTCGGTATTTAGCATCTGTAGCTAGACCCCTCGGTATTTAGCGTCTGTAGCTAGACCCCTCGGTATTTAGCGTCTGTAGCTAGACCCTCGGTATTTAGCGTCTGTAGCTAGACCCCTCGGTATTTAGCGTCTGTAGCTAGACCCCTTGGTATTTAGCGTCTGTAACTAGACCCCTCGGTATTTAGTGTCTGTAACTAGACCCCTTGAAATTTAGTGTCTGTTGCTAGACCCCTTGAAATTTAGTGTCTGTAGCTAGACCCCTTGAAATTTAGTGTCTGTAGCTAGACCCCTCGGTATTTAGTGTCTGTAGCTAGACCCCTCGGTATTTCGCTGCCAAGCCATGTAGGTATTAATAGATATTTGAACCTGGAAGGAGTAACAGTATACTTCAATATCATTTTGGTATCTTTATGAGGAAGAGTAATATGTTCAATATGAAACACACTGATCCTAGAACACAGACAGAAACACACACTCATGCATTGGTTGGGGGCCCCCCTAGCAGACACAGGGCCCTGGAGCCGGCCCTGATAGAGAGAGTATGTACTGTATGTGTCTGTATTGCTTTGTGTGTGACCTTCTCCAGTAGCTGGCGGAGCTGTCTTCCCTTGGCGTCTCTGGAGCAGAGGTTCTGTTCAGGAGCCACCACCGTGCAGATACACCGCCCGTCAGTATCCTGAGCTGAGCTGTACACCTGCCAGCCCTCCTTAGGCCCGATGGTCTATACACACACCCCACCACCACCACCACCACGTCCTATTTGTAGCCCAGTGTGTGTGGATGTGAACATGGGAACAGCCCGGGGGGGGCCAGTCTCATCTCCTCTGACACCTCGCCATCAGGCTTCCTATTGCAGCCACAGTGTGTCTGATTGAGCCATTCAACACTGCCTATTACCACCGCGGAGGCCATGAATGGGCCCAGGGGGGAACAACTGAGATGAACACACACACACACACACACACACATTCACACACACACACACACACACACACATTAGTTGGCATAACATATGACACACACAAATTAGTTGGCAAACCATCATCCCTACAGTGCATTGTAGCATCCAATGACAAAAAAATGTGTTACGCTCTTCAATCAGCTTCTCCCATTCATTTTCCTGTGTACACCAGCCAATGGGATTCTGTAGACTGCGTTCATTGTGGCGGAGCTAAAAGGGGAGAGTAGTCAGTCTGACACCTGTAGCTAATTGGGCTCAACCAGGATGGTTTACTCTGTCACACTGAAGTGCAGTTAGTCTCACAGGAGACAAAGACAGAGAGGGCATGCGATCCACACAGAGAGAGAGAGAGGAACAGGGTGCCCTCTTTTTACCCCTCCCTATTACCCCCTAGGGTACGAGGCCTCACCCACTTACCCAGAAGGCACACTCAGATGGAGGTTCCTAGGAGAGACCGTGAAGGCCCACTCAGGTGGAGGTTCCTTGGAGAGACAGTGAAGGCCCAGTCAGGTGGAAGGTCCTAGGAGAGACAGTGAAGGGACACAAAAGAGACGGACAGCTTTGCTTGTTGTTCTCCCACTCCCCCTCCGAAGCAGATTTGTCTTTAGCAGAGGGAAAATTAGAAGGACATACAGTGATCGTATGCTCATATCACATAGGTGTTTTAGTCTGGAACTCATTCATATCTAGCCCGGTCCATCTAACTCCAGCCCAGCCCAGTCCATTCCAGGGCAGCTCAGCTCGATCCATCCCAGCCTGGTCCAGTCCAGCCCAGCCAAGTTCATCCCGGCCCTGTCCCAGTCCTGACCAGCTCATCTCTCCATACTGGTGCATTATGTGGATGACTTGGTCTCAGCTTTCCATACTATGCTTTGTGAACAACAGGTGTAGACTAACAGTGAACAACAGGTGTAGACTAACAGTGAACATGCTTACAAGGCTCTTCCAAACAATGCAGAGAGAACATTTTTTTATAATAGAAAGATAATGAAGAATGAAAACACATTGAGTAATGATAACTAGGCTATATACACAGGATACCAGTACTGAGTAATGATAACTAGGCTATATACACAGAGTACCAGTACTTAGTAATGATAACTAGGCTATATACACAGGGTACCAGTACTTAGTAATGATAACTAGGCTATATACACAGAGTACCAGTACTTAGTAATGATAACTAGGCTATATACACAGGATACCAGTACTGAGTAATGATAACTAGGCTATATACACAGGGTACCAGTACTGAGTAATGATAACTAGGCTATATACACAGGGTACCAGTACTGAGTAATGATAACTAGGCTATATACACAGAGTACCAGTACTGAGTAATGATAACTAGGCTATATACACAGTGTACCAGTACTGAGTAATGGTAACTAGGCTATGTACACAGGGTACCAGTACTGAGTCAATGAGTAATGATAACTAGGCTATATACACAGTGTACCAGTACTGAGTAATGGTAACTAGGCTATATACACGGGGTACCAGTACTGAGTTGTGTACAGGGGTATGAGGTATTGAGGTTGATATGTAGGGGTATGAGGAAGATATGTAGGGGTACGAGGTAATTGAGGTAGATATGTAGGGGTACGAGGTAATTGAGGTAGATATGTAGGGGTACGAGGTAATTGAGGTAGATATGTAGGGGTACGAGGTAATTGAGGTAGATATGTAGGGGTACGAGATAATTGAGGTAGATATGTAGGGGTATGAGGTAATTGAGGTAGATATGTAGGGGTACGAGGTAATTGAGGTAGATATGTAGGGGTACGAGGTATTGAGGTAGATATGTAGGGGTATGAGGTAGATATGTAGGGGTATGAGGTATTGAGGTAGATATGTAGGGGTATGAGGTTGATATGTAGGAGTATAAGGTAATTGAGGTAGATATGTAAGGGTATGAGGTATTGAGGTTGATATGTAGGGGTATGAGGTATTGAGGTAGATGTATAGGGGTAAAAGGTATTGAGGTAGATATGTAGGGGTATGAGGTAATTGAGGTAGATATGTAGGGGTACGAGGTAATTGAGGTAGATATGTAGGGGTACGAGGTAATTGAGGTAGATATGTAGGGGTATGAGGTATTGAGGTAGATATGTAGGGGTATGAGGTTGATATGTAGGAGTGCAAGGTAATTGAGGTAGATATGTAAGGGTATGAGGTATTGAGGTTGATATGTAGGGGTATGAGGTATTGAGGTTGATATGTAGGGTTATGAGGTATTGAGGTAGATATATAGGGGTACGAGGTATTGAGGTAGATATGTAGGGGTATGAGGTAATTGAGGTAGATATGTAGGGGTACGAGGTAATTGATGTAGATATGTAGGAGTACGAGGTAATTGAGGTAGATATGTAGGGGTACGAGGTAATTGAGGTAGATATGTAGGGGTACGAGGTATTGAGGTAGATATGTAGGGGTACGAGGTAGATATGTAGGGGTATGAGGTATTGAGGTAGATATGTAGGGGTATGAGGTTGATATGTAGGAGTATAAGGTAATTGAGGTAGATATGTAAGGGTATGAGGTATTGAGGTTGATATGTAGGGGTATGAGGTATTGAGGTTGATATGTAGGGTTATGAGGTATTGAGGTAGATATATAGGGGTAAGAGGTATTGAGGTAGATATGTAGGGGTATGAGGTAATTGAGGTAGATATGTAGGGGTACGAGGTAATTGAGGTAGATATGTAGGGGTACGAGGTGATTGAGGTAGATATGTAGGGGTATGAGGTAGATATGTAGGAGTGCAAGGTAATTGAGGTAGATATGTAAGGGTATGAGGTATTGAGGTTGATATGTAGGGGTATGAGGTATTGAGGTTGATATGTAGGGTTATGAGGTATTGAGGTAGATATATAGGGGTACGAGGTATTGAGGTAGATATGTAGGGGTATGAGGTTGATATGTAGGAGTATAAGTTAATTGAGGTAGATATGTAAGGGTATGAGGTATTGAGGTTGATATGTAGGGGTATGAGGTATTGAAGTTGATATGTAGGGGTATGAGGTATTGAGGTTGATATGTAGGGTTATGAGGTATTGAGGTAGATATATAGGGGTAAGAGGTATTGAGGTAGATATGTAGGGGTACGAGGTAATTGAGGTAGATATGTAGGGGTACAAGGTGATTGAGGTAGATATGTAGGGGTACGAGGTAATTGAGGTAGATATGTAGGGGTATGAGGTAATTGAGGTAGATATGTAGGGGTATGAGGTAATTGAGGTAGATATGTAGGGGTATGAGTTATTGAGGTAGATATGTAGGGGTATGAGGTAGATATGTAGGGGTATGAGGTATTGAGGTAGATATGTAGGGGTATGAGGTTGATATGTAGGAGTGCAAGGTAATTGAGGTAGATATGTAAGGGTATGAGGTATTGAGGTTGATATGTAGGGTTATGAGGTATTGAGGTAGATATATAGGGGTACGAGGTATTGAGGTAGATATGTAGGGGTATGAGGTAATTGAGGTAGATATGTAGGGGTACGAGGTAATTGATGTAGATATGTAGGGGTACGAGGTGATTGAGGTAGATATGTAGGGTTACGAGGTAATTGAGGTAGATATGTAGGGGTACGAGGTAATTGAGGTAGATATGTAGGGGTACGAGGTAATTGAGGTAGATATGTAGGGGTACGAGGTATTGAGGTAGATATGTAGGGGTACGAGGTAGATATGTAGGGGTATGAGGTATTGAGGTAGATATGTAGGGGTATGAGGTTGATATGTAGGAGTATAAGGTAATTGAGGTAGATATGTAAGGGTATGAGGTATTGAGGTTGATATGTAGGGGTATGAGGTATTGAGGTTGATATGTAGGGTTATGAGGTATTGAGGTAGATATATAGGGGTAAGAGGTATTGAGGTAGATATGTAGGGGTATGAGGTAATTGAGGTAGATATGTAGGGGTGTGAGGTAATTGAGGTAGATATGTAGGGGTACGAGGTATTTGAGGTAGATATGTAGGGTTACGAGGTAATTGAGGTAGATGTGTAGGGGTATGAGGTAATTGAGGTTGATATGTAGGGGTATGAGATAATTGAGGTTGATATGTAGGGGTATGAGATAATTGAGGTTGATATCTAGGGGTATGAGGTAGATATGTAGGGGTATGAGGTAATTGAGGTGGATATGTAGGGGTATGAGGTAATTGAGGTAGATATGTAGGGGTATGAGGTATTGAGGTAGATATGTAGGGGTATGAGGTAATTGAGGTAGATATGTAGGGGTATGAGGTAGATATGTAGGGGTATGAGGTATTGAGGTAGATATGTAGGGGTATGAGGTTCATATGTAGGGGTACGAGGTAATTGAGGTTGATATGTAGAGGTATGAGGTATTGAGGTTGATATGTAGGGGTACGAGGTAATTGAGGTAGATATGTAGGGGTATGAGGTAATTGAGGTAGATATTTAGGGGTACGAGGTAATTGAGGTAGATATGTCGGGGTACGAGGTAATTGAGGTAGATATGTAGGGGTATGAGTTAGATATGTAGGGGTATGAGGTAGATATGTAGGGGTATGAGGTAGATATGTAGGGGTATGAGGTATGGAGGTAGATATGTAGGGGTATGAGGTTGATATGTAGAGGTACGAGGTATTGAGGTTGATATGAAGGGGTATGAGGTATTGAAGTTGATATGTAGGGGTATGAGGTATTGAGGTTGATATGTAGGGTTATGAGGTATTGAGGTAGATATGTAGGGGTACGAGGTAATTGAGGTAGATATGTAAGGGTACGAGGTAATTGAGGTAGATATGTAGGGGTACGAGGTGATTGAGGTAGATATGTAGGGGTACGAGGTAATTTAGGTAGATATGTAGGGGTATGAGGTAATTGAGGTAGATTATGTAGGGGTACGAGGTAATTGAGGTAGATATGTAGGGGTATGAGGTATTGAGGTAGATATGTAAAGGAATTCAACCCCGTAGTGGACAAAAATGAATGGCAAATTATTGGCATAGTACAAACCATGTACACATTGGTCAATACCACCCAAATCGACGTTGATTCATGCAAAGTTTACTTCAAATGCCATATGGCTATTGCCAGTTGTAACACTTCAAAAATCCAACAGGTGGCGTGTGCGCTCCACCGTGGTTTTTCATATTGATATTGGACTCCAAGTCAACATCCAAAAGCCAAATTTTGAAAAAATTGATTTTTTTTCAAAAACTTATCACCCCTTAAAAAAAGTGCTTTCTGGACCGTTTTTCGAAATTCTTTCGCTTTGTTTGTCAATTACACATGTGTAAGAACTGTATGAATATACTTTTTTCCAATTTTATTATCATTATTTTTTTATTTTTTTTACCTCCGCATTATCGCATGTGTTTTGTCCATTTGCAATATGATTTCATAGGAAGTCAGAAGTCAAAAGTCAATAATTGCAAAATTTCTTTAAAAACTTCACACACCCCTAAAAAAGTGCTTTCTGGACCGTTTTTCGAAATTTTTTCGAATTTTGTGTCAATTACACACATATAAGAACTGTATCAACATACTTTAGTCATATTTTATTATCATAATTTTTTTATTTTAACTTGTGCATTAGGCATATGTTTTCTCCATTTGGAACATGATTTCATAAAAAGTCAAAAATTGCTACATTTCATAAAAAACTTCACACACCCCTAAAAAAGTGCTTTCTGGACCGTTTTTCGAAATTCTTTAGAATTTTGTGTCAATTACACACGTATAAGAACTGTATCAACATACTTTAGTCATATTTTATTATCATAAATTTTTTTATTTTTTTTACTTGTGCATAAGGCATATGTTTTGTGGGGGCCAAATGTCATAAGAAATTTGACATGCTCAAAAATCCTGCAGAAATGCAAAATTGACTGGCCTGATGAACTCGGGATGGCCGGGCAGTGATTGTTGTTCCTTTCAATCACTCGTGGTGTTGATTTCATCATGTCCATTTGTTTATGTTTTCTCACTTTTGCAAAGTCACTGTGCATTTGCAATATGGTTAACTGGGCATTCACCATCACCAATTTGTCATGCTATAAAAATCGTGCAGGAATGCCAAATTGACTGGCCCGATGAACTCGGGATGGCTGGGCAGTGATTCTGGTACCTCTCCATCGCTCGTTTGGGTTGATTTCAGAATGTCACTTTTGGTGATGGTACCTCACTGTTAAAACATATTGCAAATGTTTTCTCACTTTTGCAAAGTCACTGAAAATTCGTGCAGGAATGCCAAATTGACTGGCCCGATGAACTCGGGATGGCTTGGCAGTGATTCTGGTACCTCTCCATCGCTCGTTTGGGTTGATTCCAGAATGTCCATTTGGTGATGTTTCTCACTCTTTCAAAGTCACTGTGCATTTGCCATATGGTTAACTGGGCAGTCACCATCACCAATTTGTCATGCTATAAAAATCATGCAGGAATGCCAAATTGACTGGCCCGATGAACTCGGGATGGCTGGGCAGTGATTCTGGTACCTCTCCATCGCTCATTTGGGTTGATTTCAGAATGTCACTTTTGGTGATGGTACCTCACTGTTAAAACATATTGCAAATGTTGTCTCACTTTTGCAAAGTCACTGTGCATTTGCCATATGGTTAACTGGGCATTCACCATCACCAATTTGTCATGCTATAAAAATCATGCAGGAATGCCAAATTGACTGGCCCGATGAACTCGGGATGGCTGGGCAGTGATTCTGGTACCTCTCCATCGCTCGTTTGGGTTGATTTCAGAATGTCACTTTTGGTGATGGTACCTCACTGTTAAAACATATTGCAAATGTTTTCTCACTTTTGCAAAGTCACTGAAAATTCGTGCAGGAATGCCAAATTGACTGGCCCGATGAACTCGGGATGGCTTGGCAGTGATTCTGGTACCTCTCCATCGCTCGTTTGGGTTGATTCCAGAATGTCCATTTGGTGATGTTTCTCACTCTTTCAAAGTCGCTGTGCATTTGCCATATGGTTAACTGGGCATTCACCATCACCAATTTGTCATGCCATAAAAATCGTGCAGGAATGCCAAATTGACTGGCCCGATGACCTCGGGATGGCTGGGCAGTGATTCTGGTACTTTTCCCTCGCTCGTTTGGGTTGATTTCAGAATGTCGCTTTTGGTGATGGTACCTCACCACTTAAACATATTGCAAATTGACAAGAGTCACCTGCAAGTCACCGTCCATCAGTCAATTTGATATCATTCTGACACCAAACTGATACAAACTGACACCAAACCCACTTTTCCCAACTCGTTTAGGAGCCAAGTATCACATACTGCAGAGCTGGCCCAAAATTCACAACACCTTCGGTACAAACCATAAAAAAAACATAAAACACATAGTTACTTTCTAGCTGCGGGGCCAGTTCGGACATTATGTCTAGTCCTATGTGAGGCGACCCCGAATCCCGAGTTCCGGCTCGATAGGTCATTTGGTGTCCGAGTAAAAGCCTAATTGGTGCTGAAAATCCACTTTTTTTCCATGCCTTGCTACGGGGTCCTTGAATGAGCTATCGGACAGAAACGTTGGGGTCCGTGTCTATGGGCCGAGCCGGTTTCAATGCACCTAGTCTTGTGTCTCTGAGACTTTTCTAAATGTCGCCATTTTCGTAATGGTCAAAATGAATTGAAGTCATTGCAAATGTTCGAGGCTGTTTCTCGGACCGAGAACCTTCTAGAGCGCCGCAACTCACCACGCACTATCGACCTGAGGTCTAGAACAGGTTTCTAAAGTTTCGGAACTCTAGGTCTGACGGTTCTTTTTTAGCTCGAACAAAGCTAACTATTGGAGGCACTGTCAGTCTCTACGCACCCCAATAATACGTCCCTCCATCCAAGTTGTGTATCTGTGTGATTTAGTTTTCCTTTGAATTTTTATGGGAAAAATGACTGATTTACAGTTCATGGGGGTTGCCTAATCACACATATGAAGTTTTGGACAGATCTGATTTTTTTAACCCCTCCAAACAGCCCATGAGACACAAATTATGGCACTTCCGGTTGGCACAGGAAGCTGTAACTCAACATACATCCTCATTGGGGTATTCCATTACAGAATCCTGAGTTTTAAGTCTTTACGTTAAGAATTGACTGATTTACACAGGGTTCAATGCACTATGTCCATAAAATTGCAGGCAGTGTATGGGTATACACTTTGAGGGCGATTTGAACCACTTCCGGTTGGTCCAGGAAGCCTAGAATCGACACAGGTAGACCTTATAGTGGCCTGATGGACTGGTACCAAAGACAGGTTCATACAACATTCATAACCCATATAGACTCCAGGTTGTATTTAGTGGAGCAGCCAATGTATTCCTATGGGGAGAGAAGTCAATGCACACTGTTTTTATGTAAACACCTTCTTTTAACTGTGAAGGGTTAATGTCACACGGTCAAGGTTAGGCTTGCACAGATCGGGAGGACCTTAGGAACAGTCCTGTGTTTGAATTGTCCTTCTAAACCTAAAGGTTCCGCCGCTGTCACCCAAAATCAAATGACATTGTGGTGCAGGCTTCATTGTGGGCCTATTTTTCTCATGGTCGCTGCGCTTAGACCGAGCGAGCTACGGTCAAGCGGGATATCTCGTTGAA
This sequence comes from Oncorhynchus masou masou, assembly GCF_036934945.1. Taxonomy (NCBI): domain Eukaryota; kingdom Metazoa; phylum Chordata; class Actinopteri; order Salmoniformes; family Salmonidae; genus Oncorhynchus; species Oncorhynchus masou. The sequence goes on from NW_027015737.1 coordinate 10,011, forward strand.
CTCGGCACGGCCTTGGGATTATGTTTATGCCATTGCCTGCTCTCTGTGTCTTTAAACACCACGCTTTGTCACTCCATCCTTGCTGTGTGTGTGTGTGAGAGCTTTTCTTTGACATCTGTTGGGAGAAATGACTGATTTTACAGTTCAGGAGGGTTGCCTAATCACATATGAAGTTTTGAAAAGATCTGACCTTTTTAACCCTTGGATACAGCCACTATGACACCATTTAAGGCACTTCCTGTTGGCACAGGAAGCTATAAATAAACTCATATCCTCATTGGGGTATGTTTTAAGTCTTTACGTTAAGAACTGAGTTATTTACGGAGGGTTTAGTGAGTGTGTGTTATTTCAGAAAATCATAGAAAATCACAGAAATGTCGCAGACTTTAAAAATATTCGTATGAACACCCTGCAACTGGATCTGTAACCGTTGAAAAAAAAAACACCTATATCTGAACATCACAATCTGGTCATCGTACGATTTCTCTTAAATGACGATAGATAAATGGCTGATTTTTTTTTTATTGACACCGGAGGCTCCTTGACTTTGACGTGAAGTAAAAAAATCATTTCTCTATTTTCATTTTGGACCTTTAATCCCAGAAATATGGCCATAACTCAAAAACCGTTGAGGCCTAGACGTCATCTTGTTCGGGGCCAACTTCCCATTATGCCAAACCTATGCTCACCAAGTTTCGGCTTCGAAATATTTTCAGTTTTCGAGATATGGCCCGTCGTGATTCGGGATGTTTTGTCCAATAGCAATATGATTGCTTATGCCCTCTTGTGGGATCTTCCGGCATAGCGGAAAAATGGACCAAAATTTGTTTATTTTATTAAACAAAAACCGAATGTCCGACAAAGTTCATTTGATGACTTCCCGGTAGGTCTGGCCCTGCCGCTCGGCCCGACGCCGTCCCCGAATTTTAAAAATGTTTTCGGACGTCTAGTAAGGGAAGGTACATTTCCAATATGGACTTTCTCACTAACCATACAGTGATTGTCAAAATGTTCCCTTAAGGT